>NC_081418.1:121341848-121647026 GCF_949786415.1 Peromyscus eremicus | reverse complement strand
TATTTTTATTTATGTTTTTAGTGTCTCAGTATATCTATGTCACTGTATAGGTTCCCACGGACATCAGACAATGATATCAGATCTCCTGAATCTGGAGTTATAGGTAGTTTTGAGCCATGCAGTGTGGGAACTAGGAAACAAGGCCAGAGCTTCTGCAAGGACAGCAATTGTCTAGACGGTGTGCCATCTCTCAAGCCCAAGATGACTCCTGTTAATTAAGTGTTGTACCTGTCAGTGAAATAAATACACACATATATAATCATAGTGTAGCATGAATCTTAAAAGTTCTTATTAATAAAATCAAACCTAAGCCAGGTATTGGGGTGAACGCTGGAAGATCAGAGAGACAGAATAGGCCACAGCCACCTCACCTTGCCAGTTCCTCAGCAGATCCTGTTTCCTCAGACTGGAAGCCTCTGAGTCCTCATCCAGAATGAATCTCAGCTGAAATGCTGCTCCAAAGCCTGAAACCTTAACCAGCTAAAAGTTTCTAGTTTCTGATCTTCACGCCTTATATATCTTTCTGTTTTTGCCATCACTCCCTGGGATTAAAGGCTCACTTATTGTGATTAAAAGCATGTGTCACCATGCCTGGCTGTTTCCAATGTGGCCTTGAACTCACAGAGATCCAGAGGGATTTCTACCTCTGGAATGCTAGGATTAAAGGTGTGACTCCCACCATTTTCTAGCCTTTGTATCTAGTGGCTGTTCTGTCTCTGACCCCAGATAAGTTTATTAGGGTGCACAATATTTTGGGGAACACAATATCATCACATTTCCTCTCTTTTTGTCTAAAATGTAAAAAAGCTTATAACTAGTACAAGAAAAACTACCCAATAAGTATATACAATATATACAGTCAAGAGTTACATTAACGATGTCTAGTCCATTAACATTTGACAGATTCAGACAAAAAACTCCATTAATATATAACAATGTCCAGTCCAGTAACTTTTGATAAACTCAGACAAAAAATTTCATTACTTATCCTATTTAAAACAAGTAGTTCCTTTTTAAAAGTAGATTTAATAATTGACCTTTTTATCTTATCATATTCATATTCTCTTTTTTTTCTTTTCATAATAGATTCTGTAATCTTCTTTTTTGTCATTTTTATATCTTCCCTTTTTCTTTTTAGAGTAGATTCAGTGATCTACCCATTTATCCTATTATTTCTTTAGCTTTTTTTCTCAGAGTAGAGTCAATGTTCTACCTCATATCTATACTCTCTTCTTTCCTTTTCCTTTTTTTTAAACAAAAACTCTGAATCTAATCTCCTTGTTCAGCTTTTTTCCTAACCATTAACAATTAACAACTTGTAACCAACCGTCATAAACAATGACAATATCCAAAACTCATTAAAGACCAAAAACCTCCCATCCCACCTCTTGGGAATGTGGGTGTCGTTTTCTTAAAATTACTTCCTGCTTTCTGGGGTTGAAGAATCTTTAGTAGGGGATCCGGAAAAGAAAATTTTGGGGTTAATTGTCAAGTCCTGTATCATTTGTCCAGTCTCTACATAATAGGAAATTTTGGGCCTTGTCACAAGTCCTTGTTCGAGTAGTCTGTCAGGCTGGATCATCTCAGCTAGTCATCTCAAAATTGTCCTGACCAGTTTGTAGTCCAAAGTCCATCTTTCTGTGGTGTTAATCAGCTTAATGGCTTTATCATAGTCCATGTGGAATCATCGTTGTAGGATCCTGTCGTCTTTTTGAAGATTTCAAAGCTGCTGTTAGATGTGGTCATGGTTATCTGCAGATTTGTTTTTTGTTTGTTTGTTTGTTTTGTTTTTGTTTTTGTTTTTTGTTTTTTTGTGCCTCCTCTGTGTTTTGGAGAAATCATAGTCTGATAAATGTCTGTCTCTTGGAACCATGAACATTCTTCCCTAGAAGAGAAAATCTTCACAGCAATTTCTCCCCACCATTTGTCTTGCCAAACTTTTCCAAACTGACCTTTGCTGATGCTTTCTTATAACACGATGGTCCTGGCAATTCTTCTCTGAATAAGTAGTAGTAAATCCTTTGTCCCAGGTAGCAGCATCATTGCAGTCACCAACATGATGAGAAGCAGCCAGCACCTTGAAGCAACAGCCCCTGCCTCCATGGTCCCACTGCCACCGTTTTTGGCTGGGCCCCGGCCACAGCTTCTTCTTAGCAAGCCTCCTAGGCTGGCCTCAAGCTTGGGTTCCTCCTGCCTCTGCCTCCCTTCAGCAAATCCAACCAGTGTGCTTCACCACAACTGGCTGAGGGTAGCTCGGGTCTGAGCTGGGGCCCTCAAGGCCACAGGCAAGTAGCTTTTTCATGAATTTGTACCCAACAAGTTCAGTGCCAGATGTAGCATGAATCTTAAAAGTTCTTATTAATAAAATCAAACCTGAGCCAGCTATTGGGATGAACACTGGAAGATCAGAGAGACAGAACAGGCCACAGCCACTTCACCCCCCTAGCTCAAATTGATGGGGATTGTTAAGAGTACACAGGGCCATAAGCACAAATCTTTTCCACTTGATCAGACCTGTTGGCGTGTGTGCAATCAGCTTTATCTGAGTGGTAGAATAATGTGTTCTTGGGATATTTTTGAGAATATCTCCCTTAATTAAATCCTTAAGCATTAACAAGGTATTAGTCTAATTTCTGATTCAGTAACATAATATTTTATTATATTATAGGACATATTTGTTTAATATACAAGGCAATGTCTCAATTAAACAGAAAATTTAAACATATCAATAAAGTCAATTCATAAAATATATGTTCTAATTTTTCAATCTTTATACATGATACAAATTTATGATCCAATTAAAAATATATTTGTGCTTTAAGAATATTTTTGAGTATATCTCAAAATCATATACATTTTATTAATTCACAAATTTCATGATTATTTTTCTTTATCTTAAAACTCAATGTAACCAGGTCTCATTACAGTTTTATAATAATAGCTTCATAATTAAAATTTGGAGAAATTATAATCCGATAACATTCAGTTAATAATTAGAAATATCAAAATGGTAAAAATAAAATAAAGTGTGTCCTTAATTTTTTAAATATTTTAATGCATTACAGAGCTCACAAAAATACACAAAAGAAGCTCTGTATATATTCCTTTATATCTAGATATATGGATAAATGGATGGATGAATGAATGATAAATAGATAAAGATGAAAAGAAACATAAGGCAGTACAACAGATAAAAATGGGGATCTTAGGGTGATGATTCAGTCTATAACGTACTTTCCACAGAGCCTTGAAGACCAGAGTTTGATCTTTCAGAACACTGGGCATGGTGGACTGTGCCTGTGTTCTAGTTTGCCTTTTGTTACTGTGATAAATGTCATCATCAAAGGCAGCTAAGGGGAAGAAAGTTTTATTTGGCTTAAATTTACAGGTCCCAGTCCAACATTGAGGGAAATCAGAGCAGGATCTAGGGCAGAAATCGATTCTGCATAAGAGCTGTCTCCAGCTTGTTCAACTAGCTTTCTTAGATGTGGGGGACCAGCCCCTACATTTACTTACCTCAGGGACTCTTGAGGATTGAGGAATAAGAGACTTAGAATTAGAGGGGAGAGAAACAGAGGGAAACACAGGATAGACTTGAGTGGGCCTGTATCCTTATTCACCAGCCTAGAACTTTATTCCTAAGGTCTATTTATAACAATGCCAAGGGGTGGAGCAAAAGACCTCCCCCTTGCTAGTTACAGTCAAGTGTAGACCCTTACAAACACCTTGTCCCCAGGCCTGTGGTCCAATCAACCTCTTATGCAGTCCTGCCAGGTACAGCCACTAGGAAACCTAGTGAGCTAGAACACTTAGGCCAGACCCACCTGGAGACATGTGAATTCCTGGGCCTACTGAGTAACTCCTATAGGTGAACTGTCAAGTTATAGGTTCACCAAGAGACACTGCCTGAAAAAATAAAGTAGAAATTGAGGGAGAAAGGCAACACATGTTGACATCTGATATCTATACAGACATAAATACATGTACCTACACACAAATGTACACACACACACACACACACACACACACACACACACACACAGCTAATGCTACAGTGATTTAGGTATCTATATAAATTCATTCCCAAGCAGATGAGGATAATAAAAAGATGATCAAGTAATTAATGAACTATATGGCTTTTACTAGGAAAGAAACCTCAAGTTAACCTTTCACTGTAGATATAACTGACTGTTTTATTAAATAAGAAACACAGAACCAATACAAGGAAGAAAGCCAAGAAATCAGAGCTAAGAGCCTTACCCGCCTGCTGCAGTTATCCTCTTCAGCCAAGAGACCTCTCCGAAAGAGACCTACTTTCTGTCTGTTTGTCTTTATATAGACTTTCTGTTCTGCCTTCTCATTGGTTGTAAACCCAAACACATGATTGCCTCATCACTGCCTGTCTGTACAGACCTCCAGACACACATTGGAGTATGTGTCTCCAATGCTGGCTGTATTCTTGAACACACAGAGTTCTACCTAGCTCTGCCTACCAAGTGCTGGGATTAAAGGAGTGCACCACCACAACCAGCTCTGCTATGGCTTGCTATTAGCTCTGACCCCCAGGCAACTTTACTTATTAACATACAAATAAAGTCACATTTCAGTACAAATATAATATCACCATATTTCACATTTAATAGATATAATTTAAATCAGGGAGAACTTTCTTCTTTAACCAATGCTATACAACTCATTTGTTGAATGCTATTTGTTCTCTAGTGAGACACATAGCTGATTTAGGAAACAAAGACTGGGATGAGAATCACAGCTCCATATTCCTATGTTTCAGAAGTGTGCCTTCTTTTTCTGGCATATTGAAGACTTGAGAGAATTGCTTTAAAATAGTGGTCAAGAATCTGAGGGTGAAGGGGGTGAGACTATCATAAGCCCTGCACAGTTTCTTTGAATTGAATTTCTTTATAATTTAGGTGACATATGGAGATGACTTGGGCTGGTAATATTTTCCAACATAATATGATTGCCAGAAAAATCTGGAGATTATTTTCTGCTGTATTAGAAACATATGATCTTAGGGCAATGAGTAGGTTAGGTGAGAAATAATTACTTAACTTCAAAATAAAGATAATTGGAGGAATAAAGTATATAAAAGACTTTAGAACAATGACTGGAAGATGAGAAACTTTAATAGCTATTTCTTGAAAGTGTTCTAGAGGTGACTGAAATAACATGCACCTTTATTACTTACTCTATTAAATACCATAAGGTAAAGTTCTATTTCATATGAAATTGTTGACTTAGTTCTGATAGAAATGTTGCTCTGTAAGCTGTGAATGTCTTGCTCTGATTGACTAATAAATAAAATGCTGCCTGGCCAGTAGCCAGGCAGGAAGTATAGGTGGGATAAGCTGACAAGGAGAATTCTGGGAAAAGGAAGGCTGAGCCAGGAGATGCCAGCCACTGTCCAGGAAGCAGCATGTAATGGCACACAGGTAAAGATATGGAACACATGGCAACATATCGATGAACCGAAATGGGCTGAGTTTAAATGTAAGGGCTAGACAGTGGTAGACCTGAGCTAACGGCCAAGCAGTTTTAATTAATATGAGTTTCTATGTGTTTACTTGGGTCCGAGTGGCTGCAGGACTGGTGGGTGAGAGAGATTTGTCCTGACCATGAGCTAGGCAGGACACAGGAAAACTTCAGCTACATAGTTCTCAATGGACTTTAAATTATAAATTGGATGATCATCATTAATAATGCTATGTAACATGAATTTACTTCTCTTTCTACATTGGAGATCAAGAAGTATTTGTTAATATGCTTAGGCAAAACCTTAGAATGCTGGCAACCAAAAAGGATCTGTCTTCAAGTTGCTTAATACAAAGAACTCATTATTTGAACGTTATGTAGAACACACATAGAGAAATTCCCTCTGGTTGACCTGGCATTTGCAGATATATTGGCAAATGTCAACAATTTGCATGTAAGAAATATCTTCTTTCAGTTAGAATTTCAAATGGTTTGGTTATGACATTAGACTCCCCATGTGCTTCAAAGTGTTGGCATAATGCTCTAAATGTGATTTACAGTCTGAAAACTCCTTAACCACCTAGGTGAAGTGGTTTTCATCTGATCTGAGATGCTATATATGTTTAAACATTATCTAGCAAACAAATTTAAATAGAATGTGTCAGGAAATTCCTTTATTTCCCAAAGCATGCTTCTATTTTCATACTATTGGCAATTCATATGAAGATACTAAATTTTTATTTATTACTTATTAATTTGGTGTACACTCTAATGTAATTTCTATGTTTACCATCCTTCTAAATACACAGTCAAACACACAACCCTAGTAACAGTCCATTGCATAGGAGCAGCATGTTTAAGTCATGCATTAATAGACACCTAGGCTGATTTTCATATCAAGCAGTGTTACAATGATAATTCACATACAAATATCTCTTTTGCACTGTGACCTCACATATTTTCAGTAAATGCCAAATAGTAGGACAGGGTTGTGGTGATATATTATTTACTCTAATAAACTTATCTGAGGATCAGAGTACAGAGGCAGCCACTAGATTAGACATAGAGGCCAGGCAGTGTTGGCACACACCCTTAATCTTATCACTTGGGAGGCATAGATCCTTCTGGATCTCTGTGAGTTCAAGGCCACACTGGAAACAGAGCCAGGCAGTGGTAGCACATACCTTTAATCTCAGAAAGTGACATAGCTTGGCAGAGAAGTGTATGTAAGGCATGAGGAGGTAGGAAAAAGGCAGTTCAGCTAAGACCCTTTCAGGTGAGGACTCAGAGGCTTTCAGTCTGAGGAAATAGGATTAGCTGAGGCGTTTTCAAGGTGAGGTTGGCTGTGGCTTACTCTGTTTCTCTGATCTTTTAGATTTTGCCCCATATCTGGCTCTGGGTTTTTTTTATTATTATTATAAGACCACCTAGAAATTTGAAGAACATCTGGCATCTAACTTGTGGGACACAAATGCACAAAAAAGCCACTTGCCCGTGGCCTTGCAGGCCCAGGCTCAGGCCTGAGCTGCATGGGGCCAGAGTCTCCACCCCATGTGGGTCAGAGTCCCTAACCCACCAGTTAAGTTTCTGTTGCAGCCTCTCTGCAGCAAACTCCTCAGGCTCAAGCTCCAAATACCCAGAATTATTTGCTTTCACATGTTCCTGGTGCAGAAAGTTAGCTTTTTGGCTTCTTTCCTATCCTGGTGGGTTTTGGCTTTCTTTGGGCCCCCTCCTTGGGCTGCTGCCACACCATCATCTGAATCGTCATTATCAGCAGATTTGGTGAGTCAATTAAGTTTTCTTAAAGGGAGAAATTAGTTGAAAGAGATTTTTATTCCCACATTAAAAATAGTAAACACTTTTACAATGGAAGGTGTTTGGTTTCTCTTTGATAATTTGATTGATGTTCTAAAACGGAAAAATTAAATGAGAGGATAATTAATGTAGATGGGATTTATGTAATGTCAATTATAAATATTATTTGTTTGATCATTTTTGTTTTACCATTAAAAAAGTTGGTTAATGTGAGTGCCAAGATAAAAAGTGTACAAAAACTTGTTAAATCAGATCATAGAGAAATTCAGACCCAGACAGAGGAATTTAAAGGTGAACCAACCAATCTTAGCATTGCATTAAACGGTTACAGACAAACAGCCTAAAGCTTTCAAATAGCCAAACTTAATCTATCCAGTAACCTTACAGAAACTGCCAAATGCACAAGGCTATGTAAGAGCTGACTGGACTTCTGTCCAAACGTTAGATTTGAGGAGATTCAAAGAAGCTATAGTGTCATATGGTATGGATTCCCCATTTGTAAAGGAGATGTTAAACTCATGGTCAAATTGTAATAGAATTATTCCTCAAGACTGGAAAGATTTGATTATAGCTGTTTTAGAATCTGGTCCCCAGTTATAATGGAGGACCTGGTGGAAGGAGGAGGCTAAGACCATTGAACAATGAAGTAGGGCTAGAGGTATGGAAGTCTCCTAAGATCAACTTCTTGGAGAAGGAGAGTATTCTAATGTAGAAAGGCAATCTCTATATGATGACCACACCCTAGCTTTATGCCAAATGGCAGGCTTAAATGCTTGGGACAGAATTGAAGAAGTAGGAAAGAAAATTAAGTCATTTATAAAAGTTATACAGGGCCTAAAAGAAACCTGCATGGGTTTCTTACAAAGGCTATCTTCAGCAGTAAATAGATTGATACTAAATTCAGAAGCTAGACAGATAATAACTGAATCCCTGGCTTTTGAAAATGCTAATGCACAAATCAAAAGGGTAATTAGGCCATTAAAGGCAAGATCATCACCTTTGGAGGAATGGATGTTTCAGTTGCAGTAAACAAGATGACCTAAAAAGAAACTATAAACAGGGCATTCCTAGAAACAATGTTTCTTCAGGGAACAATGGCAACAGAACTCCCCTCTCTTGTGGATTATGCAGAAGGTGTGGTAAAGGCATACACTGGACTAACAAATGTAGATCAACAAGGGACAGACATGGTAATTCTTTGCCTTTGCCACAGGGAAACTCCCTGAGCAGCCTCTCTCAGGCACTAATGACAAATTTGGTTTAGTCCTTTCTTGCCATCATAGAAGAAACCCCTTCCCAGAGCAATTAAATAACCTATTGCCTATTGTAAGAAATCATGCTGCTCTGGATGATAGAACAGCTTTAGAAAATAAAACAAAAATTTAAGGAGAAACCATAAATCAAAATTGATAAAGATTAAATTTGGAAATTCCCCACTGTTAGGGTTGGGGAAGGGATTTGCTTTTTTTTTCTTTTCATGAAAATAAAACAGCCATCTTGAGGAATTTAAAGACCTTTGGACAACTAAGCATCCAAAGTACAAGGGAGAACTACCTGGAAAAAATTACCAAGAAAAGGAATAATCTGACTGAATGTGATCTCTAAAGTCTCCAAAAAGATGATGGGATCCCACAATGATGATTCCATCATGACAATGATAACACCACCAAGCTGTCAAAGACCACTCAAAAATCGGCTTTGGACTACAAACTGCTCAGGACAACATCAAGATGGCTAGCTGAGATGATCTAGCCTCACAGACTACTCCAGCAAGGACTTGAGATAAGCCCTGCATTTTCCCATTATGCAGAGGCTGGACAACAAATGATACAGCTACCACTCCCAGGACTTGACAATTAACCCCCAATTTTTTTTCAGGATCCCCTAAAGATGCTGTCACCCCCATACAGTAGGATGTAATTTTAAGAACACAATGCTCATATTCCCAAGAGGTGAGGTAGGTGGTTTTTGGTCTTTCAATGGGTTATGGATAATTGCCATTTTTTAGAGTTGTTGTTGTTGGTAATGGTCAGGAAAAAAGCTAAACAAAAGAAATTAGAGTCAGGGTTCTTGTTTGAAAAAAAGAAAAAGAAAGAGGATATAAATATGATAAAACAAAAGGTAGACTATTGAATCTACTCTGAAAAGAAAAAAGAGAGAATATGGATATGATAAGGTAAAAAGGTGATTATTGAATCCACTTTTAGAAAGCAAATACTAGTTTTAAATATTTTACATTGGATTGCATTTTTGTATATTGTATACGAATTATGTATATTGATACAAATTTGAGATGAATTTTGCTAGAAAATACTGTACATATACTTCTAATCTTATTCAAGGTATTGTACCTATACAACTCATTTAACAATGTAATACAAATTGCTAGTCCTTGAAAGTTATTATTACCAACTAATTAGGATATAAAGAAAGACAAATCAGTATTTAGTTACCTATTACCGAATTTATAGTCATATTAGGTATGTTTTCAAGGTCAAACAGAAATATATTTTAGATAAACAGGTAATCTTCAAACACTTCAGAGATCTATAAAATATAACATTTAAGATGTTTAATAATATAGATTTCTTTTTTTTTTATGACAATGAGACATGTCCACTCCTGGCAGCACCAATATACTTCAGATAAGATGATGGGAATTGAAGAAACTCCATGTGGAGTTTACTTTCTTTGTGGCAAAAGTTAGCAAGAAAATGCCCTTGCCTCAACTGATGACAGTATGTTGTCCAAGATGGACAAGCAGGACTCAAAAGAAAGGACTGCTGCACCTTGCCATGACAAGATAGGACGACCCTTCAGAAAATTCTGTTTCACAGATGAGTCTGTCATACATGTTAGGCCTGCAGGCAGAAGATGGATGCCCCAACATTGCAGAGAAATCTTTGGTGACTGTCCAGACAGCCAGCTATTTCTGTAATGTCTCACATTTTTTGGAAGTTGCTTGTTTGTACTTTCTGCTTACTTAGGTAATATTATTTCCTTCTCTGGTCTCTGAGGGAGTTGATGATTAGACAGTCACAGTTTTCCTTGTTAAGAAATTCAGAAAAGAAGCTCACTAAAGAAGTGTAAGTGTATAAATTTGGAAGATATCAAGAGACAGTTTTGTGTTGGTAATACAAGTTAGGATAGAAAGTATATTAGGTACAACATTTTGGACTCACCAAGCCAAGCCAAGAAGAATGAATAACTGAATTCCAAAAATGTCAACAATTTCCAGAATTTAAAATCCTGAATCATGACATGACACTAGTGGAATTCAGGTGTTTCTGATACATGGACTACTCTCACTGAATGTGAGGCCTTGTGTAAATCCTACTTCACAAATGTGTCTGTCAGATACACCAAGCCTATAGGCTGAAGATGATGCCCCAACACTGAGGAGAAAACTCGGGTCACTGTCCAGGCAGCTGGCTGTTTCTGTCAACTCACATTTTTTTGGAAGCTGCTTGTGTGCACTTCCTGGTTTTTTTAGATAATATTATTTCCTTCTTGGGTCTCTGAGGAAGTTGAAGATTAGATAGTTATGGCTATAGTTAGTTGAAAATTAGATAGTTACAGTGAGTTGAAGATTAGACAGTTATAGTTATAGCTAAAGATTAAATAGTTATAGTTATAGTTTTCCTTGTTAAGAATTTCAGAAAAGAAACTCACTAAGGAGGTGTAAGTATATAAATTTGAAAGACATTATAAGATAGTTCTGTTAGTAGTATAAGTTAGGATAGAAAGTGAATCAGGTACATTTTGGACTTGCCATAATAGAGTAGCTAATGGAATATTTTCTCTGAATCTGTCAAATGCAAATGGGCTAGACATGTTTAGGTATTTATTGCTTGTATATATGGTATATAGTTATTGTACTCTTTGTATATAGTTTTTCTTATATTAGTTATAACTTTTTTCTCTTTTTTCTTTTTATTAGAATAATAGGGGGAAATGTGGTGATATTTTAATTATGCTGAAATATATGTTAATTATGCTGATTTTATTTGTATGTTAATAAATAAAGTTTGCCTGGAGATCAGAGGTTATTAGCAAGCCAGAAATAGAAGTCAGGTGTGTAGTGGGTAGCCATTCCAGCTTTGTTCTGGAAGTTCCAACCCCCATTGAGACTTCGGCAACTGTCACGCCTACAAGGCGGGGCCAAGGGAGGCGCCTGGGGACCCGAGATCCGGATCGGCGAACGCTCTCTTGGTTCCAGGACGCTGGATGGTGGAGGTAGACAGAGGAGAGCTCCAGAGAACACCGCTGGACTGTGATACACCTTCCCCAGACCCCGCGACCTACCTATCCTTTAATTTGTAAGTTACGCCATTAAATAACTCTCCTTTTAACTACGTGGAGTGGCCTAAATAATTTCACCAATATCTGGCGCTCACGTGGGGCAAATCCCAAAAGCCTGGGTGGCTCCTGCCCTCAGCCTCCTCCCCGGCTAGCGGGTACCTAAACCCGCCTGCAAAGTTCCATATAACCAGGGAACACCTACACGGTTCCATTCCCGAAAAAGGGAGCAGCTAGTCCGGTCTCAGCTCCCTAGCTTAGCCCCGAGACCAGCGAAAGAGGCACTCCCCAGCTTCCTGAGTGCACGCACGCCAGCTGCGGCTCGGCTCCGCCATCTTGACTCCAGCGAGCTGCAGTCAGCCAAGATCACCAGCAGGCCCTGCTTTGGAGCTGTACCATCGCCACCTGCCGGCTGAAAAGTGCTACTACACCCCCCAAAACCACGAAAGGTAAGTAAAAGTACCTGATAATTTTACACCTTAAAATTGACTGACAAATTTTGAGTAATTCTGGTAATATGGCTGACAACATTACCTCACAAGAATTTGAAAACCTTTTTGCCTGTATGATGAATAACATCTTCCTGGAAATATACGACCTTCCTAAGGCATATCTGGCCTGTACCATTTTGGCATTCATCGTAATAATTCACACAGTGTTCAAACACTGGTTTAAAAACAAGAACAAAGATGAGTTATTATTGGGACTGATACAGGCTTTAAGCGAGAGCAATGACGGCTTACAGAAAAAGATTCTATCTCTGGAATCTGCTTTAATGGATAGCAATGAGACCTTAGAGAAAAAGATTCTCTCTCTGGAATCTGCTAACCAGGATTTACAGGCTTTCAAAACTAACAATGATGGCTTACAGAAAAAGATTCTATCTCTGGAATCTGCTTTAATGGATAGCAATGAGACCTTAGAGAAAAAGATTCTTTCTCTGGAATCTGCTAATCAGGATTTACAAAACAGGCTTGTACCAAAAATTGATCTTATTGATAATAAATGTGAATATTTAATGGACAGAACACTAACTCTCCAGACACTATATAAGGAAGAAAGATTATCATTAATTGATAAGATAAGGTCCATGGAATCATGTGTTTCTGAGGAACATAAAAACTTCTATGATTCCATGAGAAATCTGGAGTCCCTTGCCAGAGAGGAGGTTCACTCCCTAGAACAGACCCTAGGTGCTCGTTTGCAGGCCTTAGAAGAAACTCTCAGTAAACATGACAAGGGACCTAATAAGCAGAAGGGCAAGGCCATAGAGGTTGTAACATCTCCAAATGGCTCTCACACAATGGCTTATCCTGTTATCATCCATGAGAAGCCAGCGGATGACACACACCCCGAGCCATATAATACATATACATTACAACCAATTTCAACAAGGGACTTTAAAAATATAAAGGAAGCAGTAGTTACGTATGGGATACACTCCACATACGTAAAACAATTGTTAAATTCATGGTCTACCTCACATAGAATCATCCCAGATGACTGGCATCAGTTGATTTCAGCTGTTCTAGAATATAGTCAGCAGCTACAGTGGAAAAGCTGGTTGAGAGAAGAGGCAAAAAATTTAGAACAACAAGGTAAACTCAGAGGTTTTGTGATCTCCCAAGATCAAATACTTGGTGAGGGATGTTTTGCTGACAGGAATGTACAAGCCATTTATGATGAACATACAATATCCCTATGCCGTACAGCAGCTCTAAATGCTTGGGAAAAAATTCCAGAACCTGGAAAACCAACTGAGGTATACACAAAGATATTTCAGGGACCGCACGAACCCTTCACTGATTTTTTACAAAGACTGAACACAGCTATAACAAGAGCTGTATCAGATAAAGAATTAAGAAAAGTATTAACTGAGTCCTTGGCATTCGACAATGCTAATGCAGAATGCAGAAGAATACTTACACCATTAAAGATCAGATCAGCTCCTTTGGAAGAATGGATTCAGTATACTAATGGTGTTGAGTCTCGTAACTACAGTAATGAGGCTTGGATAGGAGAGACAAATCCCAGAGGTGAAAGAAGGCCCCGTGTTACCAAATGTTTTAAATGTGGTACACCAGGTCATATAAGTAAAAACTGTACATGGGGTACTCCTAGGAGTAATACTCCTTTTAGGAATAGCCTAAACAGGAGACCCCAACCACCTCCCGGATTATGTAGAAGGTGTGGCAAAGGCCGACATTGGACCAGTGAGTGCAGATCAAAAATAGATATACGAGGTAACCCTTTACTGGCGGGAAACGCTTCAGGGGGCCTCTTGCAGGCCCCCAAATCAAATGTAGTACGAACATTCCCAGCCACTGTGGAAGAAATTCCTCTCCAGGACAACTGAATAAACCACTGCCTAATGTAAAAACCGATACTGCAATGGATGATAAAACAGCTCTGATGGATGGATCACAGTTTACAAAGAACACTATAAAACAAATATTTTGGCAGACTTCCATAAATGGTCAAAGACCAAAGCTTAGAATTCGAATTAATGGCCTGGTTATGGAGGGACTGGTAGACACAGGTGCAGATGTGACTATAATTACACCAAAATCATGGCATCCGAATTGGCCTCTTCAAGAGGTAGATGTCCAACTTTTAGGGATTGGCACCCTATCTCAGATAAAACAGAGTTCGAGATGGGTTGAATGCATAGGGCCAGAAGGACAGAGAGGAAGACTGAAGCCATATGTAGCAAATGTAGCAGTAAATCTTTGGGGCCGAGATCTGTTACAACAGTGGAATACCCAGATTAAAATTCCTACACTTTCAGAAAAAGAATACAGACCAATGCATGTTTCTAGGAATAATATCATCGCATGCTATAAAAATCAGGCACCAACCATTCAGGCTGTTCACAAACAGAGCACAACTGCTGTTGAACTCTCAGAAGTACCAACTGCCTTACCTTTAAAATGGCTAACTAATAAACCTGTCTGGGTTGGACAATGGCCTTTGACAAAAGAGAAGCTACAAGCTTTAGAACAGCTGGTTCAAGAGCAGTTAAATGCTCAACACATTGAAGAATCTACCAGCCCTTGGAATTCTCCTGTATTTGTTATTAAAAAAAAGTCTGGTAATTGGAGAATGCTGACAGATCTGAGAGCTATTAATAAAGTAATTCAGCCAATGGGCTCCCTACAGACTGGGATGCCCTTGCCCTCTCTGCTACCTAAAGAATGGCCTATAATAGTTATTGACTTAAAAGACTGTTTCTTTACCATACCCTTACAAGAAAATGATAGAGAAAAATTTGCCTTCACAGTACCTAATTATAACAATTCTCAGCCAGTCAAGAGATATCAATGGAAGGTCCTCCCACAGGGAATGTTAAACAGCCCTACTTTGTGCCAATACTTTGTGCAGAAACCATTGGAGATAATTCGTGTAAAGTTTCCACAATCCATAATTTATCACTATATGGATGATATCCTATTAGCTGATCCAAAGTTAGATACATTAGAAAGCATGTTTGAAGAAGTAAAAAAAGTTTTGCCTCACTGGGGACTGCAACTTGCTCCTGAAAAAATACAAAGAGGAGATTCTATTAACTACTTAGGATATAAGATAGAGCTACAAAAAATTAGACCCCAAAAGGTACAGCTAAGGAGAGATCGATTGAAGACTCTTAATGATTTTCAAAAGTTATTAGGAAGCATTTCCAACTTACTGGGTATCATGGGAATACCCAAAGATGGACTACAAAATTTGGCTAATACTCTAGAAGGGGACAAAGAATTAAATAGTCCAAGAGAATTATCAGCCGAAGCTGAGAAGGAATTGGCTCTAGTAGAAAAGACAATTCGAGAAGCACATGTGGATCGTGTGGATCCAGAACTTAAATGCATTCTTGTCATATTCCCCTCCAGACATTCCCCAACAGGTATTTTGATGCAGAGGGAAGATATTATATTGGAATGGATATTTCTACCACGTAAACCAAATAAGAAATTAAAGACTTATATAGAAAAGATCTCTGATTTGATTCAAAAAGGTAAACTAAGACTTCGCCAGTTGACAGGAATGGACCCAGCAGAAATTGTAGTACCTTTAACTAATGAAGAAATTTCATCACTATGGAAAGATAATGAATACTGGCAGAGAGCCTGCAGTAACTTTTTGGGAGAGATTAACAACCACTATCCCAAAAGCAAGAGAATAGAATTTATAAAGAAAACCGAATGGGTCCTTCCTCACATTGTACGACAAAAGCCAATTTCTGGAGTCCTCACATTCTATACTGATGCAAATAAATCAGGGAAAGCAGGATATAAATCAGGAGACTTAAGTAAAGTGGTACAAAGTCCATACAGCTCTGTACAAAAGGCAGAACTGTATGCCATTCTTATGGTACTGATGGACTTCACAGAACCCCTCAATATAGTCACTGACTCTCAATATGCAGAGAGAGTTGTTTTACATATTGAAACTGCTGAATTTATTCCTGATAATACAGAATTAACTTCATTATTCATACAATTGCAGGAAATCATCAGAAAAAGGGAACATCCTATATATATAACACATATCAGATCCCATACAGGTCTGCCAGGACCTCTAGCACAAGGTAATGATGAGATTGATCAGTTACTAATAGGTAATGTGCTAGAAGCTTCAGAATTTCATAAGAAATACCACACAAATAGCAAAGGTTTGAAGAAGGATTTCTCCATCACTTGGCAACAGGCTAAGGATATTGTGAAAAAATGTCCTACTTGTTCCATCTATAACCAACTTCCATTACCTGCAGGGAGCAATCCAAAAGGTATACAAAGAAATGAAATTTGGCAGATGGATGTGTTTCATTTTGCAGAATTTGGAAGATTAAAGTATGTACATCATACCATTGACACCTATTCAGGATTTCAATGGGCAACTCCTATGAGTTCTGAAAAGGCTGATTCTGTGATTACACACCTATTAGAAGTTATGGCCATCATGGGGATACCTGTACAAATTAAGACAGACAATGCTCCAGCATATGTCTCCAATAAAATGAGACAATTCTTTGCTTATTACAATATAAAGCATGTTACAGGTATACCACACAATCCCACAGGCCAAGCAGTCATAGAAAGATCCCATCGAACTTTAAAGGATATGCTAAATAAACAGCAACAGGTAACAATGACTCCTAGAAATAGATTGCATAGTGCTTTATTAACCTTGAATTTTCTCAATGCTGATGAGAAAGGAACAACAGCTGCAGAGAGACATTGGACGACAGACAAAACTCCCGAGCTAAACCAACCGGTTTATTTCAAGGATGTGCTGACCTCAGAATGGACACCTGGATATGTTCTACGTTGGGGAAGGGGTTTTGCCTTTGTTTCTGCAGGAGAAGAAAAGCTATGGATACCAACAAAATTAATAAAAATTCGATTTGAACAGGAAAAACCCCTTGATGAGGTGAAGTAAAAGATCATCCACCAATGTGACATCTCTACAAGTTGTAAGAAAAATTTAACAATCAAGGTTGGGGTAGGGTTCTGTTTTTGTCTTTCCAGGATAATGGAAATACCCATCTTCCAAAAATCATAAGGCCTTGGATATCCGGATGTTTACAGCAGAAAGAAAGAATCTATTGGTACCAATCTACACACGGTAAAATCTCACTGTCTAACATCTATCTCTCTATTAATATAGAAAAGTTGTGGTCCCAATTCAATTATAAGCCAAGCTGGCTTTGGAGATGGAATTGGCTCACTCCTTCTCTAAACCCAAGCACATTGCTAAAAGAAAAGTTTGAGAGATTCTTCAGTACCATATCAGAAGAGCCCTCTGGTGTGGGACAGAAGGAAACCAATAAAAAGGGACCATTGTCTTCTAGATTCTAATTCTCTCCATGCTTACTCTTGATTTCTCAGAATCCTTTCTTACATGCTATGTCCTCTTTAAATCCAAATCTTCCATTTTGATAACAAATAAGTTTTTCTAATAGCAATCTCAGAAGTCTCCAGAAGGAAGATGGGGCCCCAACAACAACTCTACCCAATCCAGAATGATGCCATGGTAATCATCATCATACTACACTTCTTACCAGAATTTCAGACAATCTTACCCATTACTCTAAGACTTGCTGCAGAACCTACAGTTAGTCTAACTGAAATTTAACTATCTGCGCTTTCTCACAGTACCCAACAGAGATAACATCACCCCCTAAACAGCAGGAAGCAATTCTAAGAAAACGACGCCCCTTCTCCCTTAGGTTTCATAATTCTCAGGGTTATGGATGATGGTTACAGGGTTGGGGGTGGAAGGAAATATTAAACTCAGTACTCCCAAAAAAAAAAAAAAAAAAAAAAAGGAAAAGAAGAAATGGAATGGATACGTATAAGACATTATGGTAGATTATTGTGTATACTAGTAAACAAATTTAGTAAAATAGCAGCCTTAAATAATTTGCACTGTAATTTACACTGTTATGGATTCTTATATGTTGATACAAATGTAAACTATTTTTATATTCCTGTTTAAGATAATTTGTATATTGATACAAATACAGAACTATACTTGGTATAATGTACATATATTTCTACTCTTATTTGAAATGTTTGTATATTGATACAAATGTAAATTTATATCTGTCATACTTTATGTATGTTCTACTTCTGTTTAGGATATTCGGTATATTGATATATATTTAAGATTATTGTCATATTGCATATCCCACTACATACTCCTACCTCTGTTATAAATATTGATATATATTTAAGATTATTGTCATATTGTATATCACACTATGCGGCGCGCCCCGACCAGCGGGGAAGCAAGACACGACTCCAAGATTCTTCCTCTATCACGGTTTATTGAACGCTGCTTGGTTGTGGCTCATCGGGAGAGCTGGTGTGGGAAGAGGGCCCCGGGCGCCGGGGCAAGCTGGCTTATATGCAGGTTCTGGGGGCGGAGCTTGGGCGGTAAGCTGATTGGTCAGTACTATATGGGGTGATACCACGTCAAGGTTGCATCAGCCTTCGGGCGGGAGAGCGACACGTTAGCATTCGGGATAAACAGGAAACCAGCGCCATCTTGTAATGGCGTTTGAGCCAGCGGACTGCTGCAGTTCCCCCTTTTTGTTTTTGGCAACCCAGAGCTAGGAGTCTCCTCATGATGAGCTTCCTGCTCGATGGGCGAGTGCTGAGTAGGAGGAACAATGATACTCTCTAAACGGGTGCAATGAGCAGAGCTCTCCGTGTGCAGGAGCAGTATCATAGGCTTCCTAATCGGGTGCAATGGGCAGAGCCCTCCGAGTGCAAGGACAGCCTACAGTTCCCTCAGCTGGGCCAACCAGATACTTGGGGAACCGCCAGCATCCAGGGCGGCCATAGCATAAGTGTACGCTCTGTACGATTGCGCTTTATCAACCTACAGAGGATCCAACCCAGTATGACTAGACCAATCAAGCCCACTGTTCCCATCGCCCACACCCCAGCCCATTCCTTCACATAAGATGCAGCTGTGACCAAAAAATCAGTAAATTCTCCCAAGGTGGTCAAATGAGCACGCGTCTGATTTAGGGCAGCAATAGAGGCGGTGAAATTCAATTGTAACATTTCAAATTCTCTTGACCAATTGCCAGCCAAATATCGCCCTAGAGTAGCAGATTCATTCAAAGAAGCGGAATAAGGAGTAACACACATAACAGCTGTGCGATAAACACAACTCATAGAAATTATCTCAAACATCCTATTAATCTCATTCTGAATGATGTCTATCCTTTTATTTTGTTGTTATATGCCTGAAACAGGGATCCTAACTTATTCTTGGCTGGTTTAAAAGGTTTACTGTTTAAGCACTGTTTTTGAACTGGAAAATAAAATCAGTGCTATTATAGCTTGAAGTTTGATAGGTGGTAGGATAACAAACTTCATCCTCCAGCCTGCAGATGGTGGAATGAAATTGTGGAAAGAGAGTATCCGTTAAAAACACAGGAGCGGGCACAGGCCAGGCTCGAAGGAAAGCCCAGAATATGTCATCCTGAGTCCAGGCCAGATTCAGGGAGAGGCTGATCGTCAGGAAGGTCAGCATCATCTTCTCCATCTTCCTCATGTTGTTGTACCCCTCGTGTTAGTCTTGTCGGCACCCAAATCGGGTCTCTTGCATTCTGTGGGAAAACACAAAGAGATCCCCTTGACCTACGTAATACGGGGTCAGGGCCCATCCATTTATTTGTTAGCACATCCTTCCATAACACCATCTCCCGAAGGACTGGTGTTGCGCCCACATGGCGATCAGCAGAGGTCTTAGATGCTTCATCCAAAGTTAAAAAATTAAGAGTGAAAAGAGCCAAGGAGAGGCGCTCGCCAGGGGTGCGCCCTATTCCCCCTTTTTGTTTTTGAAGCAGTTCTTTAATAGTACGATTTGCACGTTCCACTATGCCTTGTCCCTGTGGATTATAAGGGAGGCCAGTGGAGTGTTGAACATCCATTGTTGCACAAAAGGAATGGAATGAGGAAGAAGTGTAAGCCGGACCATTATCCGTTCTCAAGAACAAAGGCTTACCCCAGCTGGCCCATGCAGCTAGACAATGGGCAATGACATGGCGTGTCGTTTCACCAGTCATGGCAGTGGCAAAAATAATGCCAGAAAAGGTATCCACTGAAACGTGAACATATTTTTGTTTCCCAAACTCTGAGATGTGGGTAACATCCATTTGCCACGAGGCTAGGGGTTTCAGCCCTTTGGGGAGAACTCCTATATGCGGTGGATGGTGAAAGGCAACACAATGTTGGCAGTTTTTGACAATCTTACGAGCTTGTTCCCTGGAGATATTGAACTTCAGGCGCAAGGTGTTAGCAGATACATGAAAATTATCATGGAACTTTTGTGCCTGTTCACAAGGTGTACTCATAATCCAAGCAGCTATGGCTATGCGGGTGGCCTCATCTGCCAACGTATTCCCGGCTGACATTGGCCCTGGAAGCCCGCTATGTGCTCGAATATGAGTCACATAAAAAGGTTGAGAGCGAAGTAACATCAAGGCTTGAATCTGTCTTAATACCGGCGCCACCATACTAGAAGGTTGTATATAGGCAGCAATTTCCAAATTTTTAAGTAAATTGACAACATATAGGGAATCAGAGACCAAATTAAAAGAAATATTAGGATATTTCTCAAAAACCTTTTGTATAATAAGACATTCTGCTACCTGAGGGGAGGTGGTAGGAAACTGGAAACTGTAGGTCTGACCATCGATGGACATGGCACCCTTGCCGGTCTTTGAGCCATCAGTATAAATTACAGGGGCATTCATGATGGGATTTTGAGATGTGATTCGAGGAAAATAAACAGTATCCTCCGAGGCAAATGTTAACAGAGGATGTTTAGGGTAATGGTTATCAATATATCCTGCAAAACTAACCACAAGAACAGCCCACCATGAGGTCGCACCTGTTAAAATCTCAATTTGTTCTTTGGTGTAGGGCACTATCAATGTTGCTGGTGGCTCGCCGAAAAACTCAAGGCACCACTTCAGGCCATTTAACGCCTGCCTTGCCACTAAATCAGGATAATAGTGGACATTTTTAGATCCCAATCCTTGTCCATGCAGCCACCAAAGAGGTCCATTCTGCCAAACCACTCCTAGAGGGACAACCTTTGTAGGGAGGATTACTAATTGGAATGACTGAGTATAGTCTAATCTTTTTAATTGAGCTGTTTTTAACGCTTCCTGTATCTTTTGGATAGAATTTTGAGCTTCCAATGTCAATTGTCGGGGAGAGGTCAAATCAGGATTACCTTCCAATATCTTATATAGGGGCATAAGATCTCCTTTTGGTATTTTCAAATATCCCATTAGCCAATTAACATTTCCTAAAAATTTTTGAAAATCATTCAATGTATGAAGGCATGAAGTTTGTAAGGTAATATTCTGGGGCATAATCTCATCTGGGGAAATACGGGTACCAAGAAAATCAACAAATATGCCCTTTTGTAACTTCTCAGGGCTAATATAAAGCTCTGCATTTGCTAAAGCTTTCAAAAGGCTTTGCAAGCATTCTTCTACTTGCTCAACCTTTTCTCCAGTTATAAGAAGATCATCCATATAGTGTATAATTTTCAAATTGAGAAACTGACTTCGAATAGGGTCAATGGCGCGGCCAACATAAAGTTGGCACATAGTCGGGCTATTAGCCATGCCTTGTGGTAAAACTCGCCATTGAAAGCGTTCATCAGGAGCTTCATGATTAACGGCTGGAACTGTAAAAGCAAATCTAGGTCTATCCTCTTCATGAATGGGAATAGAAAAAAAGCAATCCTTTATGTCTATTGTTATCACAGGCCATCCTTTTGGTAATGCTGTAAGCATAGGGAGACCTCGTTGTACGGGTCCCATAATAACCATCTGTGCATTTATGGAGCGTAGATCATGTAACAATCTCCATTTTCCTGATTTCTTTTTAATAATAAAGATGGGAGAATTCCACGGTGACGTGGAAGGCTCAATATGATGTAACTGAAGCTGCTCTGCAACTAATTGTTTTGCCGCTTGGAGCTTCTCTTTTGACAAGGGCCACTGAGGTGTCCAAACGGGTGTATCAACTTGCCAGGGTATCTTTAATGGTTGCTTATCCTCAGAGGCCCCTATGAAAAACCCAACCCTTCTCTATACCTATGGGATGACGGCTGAACTGGACTACTTCTTCCCTGAAGGTTCCTTCCCAACCCCTTTCCTGGAAAATATCCCTGTTTCCTCATGATAGCTTGTGATGCAGGGGAATACTCATTGGTAAGCTGCAAATGCATCTGTTGCTGCACATCCCTCCCCCATAGATTAATGGGGAGGGATACGACAAAAGGTTGAAATTTTCCGTCTTGTTCTTCTGAGCGCCAAGTAAGTTCTTTAGCACTCATGCTAGGTGTTTCTTGGTATCCTAAGCCTTGAAGGGATTGGGAGGCAATAGTAAGTGGCCACTTTGAGGGCCACTCTTCCTGTCTTATGACACTCCGGTCCGCTCCTGTATCCAATAATCCAAGGAATCGCCTTCCCTCTATTATCAATTCTAACATAGGTCTCTGATCCAAACCCATGGCAAGCATGAAGGCATTTTTCCCTGTAGATCCAAACCCATTAAGGCCTCGTTCCCTATCAGAAGCTGGAAATCTAGAATGATGAGAGGGGAGAACTAACATCTGAGCTATGCGGTCTCCTGAAGCAATTGAAAACAATCCCTTGGGAGACCAGCACATAATCTTGATTTTCCCCTGGTAATCAGGGTCAATAACACCTGGCAAAACCATCAATCCTCTAATGGAACTACCTGATCTCCCAATTATAAGGCCCACCTCATTTTTATTTAATGGATTCATAAGATCAGTTTCAATGGCCTGCACCCCCATAGAAGGAGTCAGTACCATTGAGGAGGCGGCACACAAGTCCAACCCTGCGGCTGCTGACGTGGCTCTTTGCCCTGATTGGAGGGAGGCGGGGGGAATTCCCCCGATGCCTCGTTCTGAATAGCCCCGAACACTTTCGGGCCCCGGGGTCGCGGGCCCCGTGATCCGTTTTTTGAGACCGCAGGGAACATCGGCTGGAGGGGCTGCCCATTAACATCTTTCACTGATCTACATTCATTTGCCCAATGTTTTCCCTTTTTGCATCGGGGACAGGTGCCTGGCATCCTCTGTTGGTTTCCTCCTGAAGGAGACCGACACTCTTTCTTTAGATGTCCTGGCTTTCCGCAATTATAACATTTTCCTTTAGAGCCACTTCCTCGGTTGACAGCTGTCATAACTGCTGCAGCGAGGCCAGCATTGGTGAGAGGGCCCCCTATCTCCCTACATGCTTTCAACCAAGCCTCAAGCCCCTTCTGTTTCCAGGGCGTGATAGCCCGTCTGCACTCCTTTGTACATTGTTCATAAATAAGTTGCTGCGTTAAGGGGAGAGCTGTTTCCATATCCCCAAAAATTTTTCCCGCAGCATCAAGCATCCGGGCTACGAAATCAGCAAAAGGCTCATTTGGTCCTTGAATGATCTTAGTAAGGTTTCCACTCACTTCTCCTTTTCTGACCAGTTTTTTCCAGGCGGATACGTGTATCTCTTTCACTTGATTGTAAATTTCAATGGGGAAGTTTATCTGGTTATTTACCCATTGTCCTTGACCCAACAACATATCCGCCGTCCAGGCTGGCTGGCCATTTTGTGCATTACGCCGGGCCTGAATTTGGGCATGGTCTGTGACCAGAGACCTCCATTCTAGATAAGTACCAGGGGGTAAAGCTGCCCTTCCAACTTCCTGATAGTCTGCCGGAGTCAAAACATCCTTAGCTATTCTGTCTAAAATAGACAGAGGATAATGGGCAGTTGGGCCATAGGTCTGAACTGCTTGTACTAGATCTTTTAACATCTTGTAAGATACAGGCTCATGAGACCTGACCTGTGTGTTTGGGTCTTCGAACACCGGGAAAGCATTTGCTAGTTTAGTCCAGGTTTTGGGAGGAATGCGATGACTTCCTGCGCAGCTTCCTGTACTCACTTGTGAGTTAGGAGCAAAGGGCGGTGGTCGTGATAGCTCGGCTCCGGGCCCTGGGCCATAGCGTTCACGCTCATACTCCGCAGCCTCCCTTTCTAGGTCTATCTCATCCTCAGTATCTAACTCTGAGTCAGAATCAGACAAATTAATAGCGGCCAGCTCCGACCATGGGTACGCTGGCGCTGAAGGTTCCTTTTCTGTATGTTGTAATTTTTGTTTTTTCTTTTCTCTTTTATTTTCTTTATGTTTAGAATTTTCTTTGCTAGCTTCTGTTTCCTTACCGGTTTCGGACTGACTATCCTGCCATTCTGCCATAGCCTTTCTCCCCTTTGCTACTGCTTCCTGTGCCTTTTCCTCATCCAGACAAGATTTCACCAATCTCCAAAAAGGCAAGGTGGCTTTTCCTAAATCTTGTTTGTGTTTTTCTAAATCTTTTCCTAGCTTTTCCCAGGAACTCATCGTGAGATCACCGGATACCGCGAACCATGGCGCATGTTGATCTATCTCTTTAAGCGCCCTTTTTATAGAACCGGAGGAAACATTAATATCCCTTGCACCCAGTAATTCCTTCACAGGTTTGACAAAAAACTCAATATGTGAGTCAAAGTTCCCCATCTTTGAAACTGATTTATCTACACCAGGTTTACTCAAAGAAAACAACGAGCTAACGAAAGACTGTCTTATCTCCGGCAGTCCCCACTAAGGAGCTTTACTTTCGTTTCGCTCGCAGCAACACAAACAAGTTTCCTCCGCGCGGTGGCAGCGCAGCCAAAAGCAGCACCCAATCACCAAGATAACCCACACAAAAAATATCAACGGGAAAAAGTCCAGCAAAAAGGCAAGATTGGTGTCATAGGCGTCAGTCATACCTTATGAGTACTCACCGTTCCCGTGTGAGGTTCTGAATCTTCGGCCCTCCTCCGAGTCGTTCGCAAGGTCCGAAGTTTCCCGGGTTTCGGCACCAGTTGCGGCGCGCCCCGACCAGCGGGGAAGCAAGACACGACTCCAAGATTCTTCCTCTATCACGGTTTATTGAACGCTGCTTGGTTGTGGCTCATCGGGAGAGCTGGTGTGGGAAGAGGGCCCCGGGCGCCGGGGCAAGCTGGCTTATATGCAGGTTCTGGGGGCGGAGCTTGGGCGGTAAGCTGATTGGTCAGTACTATATGGGGTGATACCACGTCAAGGTTGCATCAGCCTTCGGGCGGGAGAGCGACACGTTAGCATTCGGGATAAACAGGAAACCAGCGCCATCTTGTAATGGCGTTTGAGCCAGCGGACTGCTGCAACACTATACACTCCTACCTCTGTTATAACATCTTGTGTATTGTCACAACTTTGAAGTCATCGTTCTTTACCATACACTTGCTTATAGACTGTCTACCTTGTTTACGTGAAGCCTTAGTCCTTAGGTTATTTCAGTAGATAAGACTTGTAGATTTATAGTCACCTATGCTTGTCATCTCTATAGTTACGTTAGTCAGGTTATACAGATTTACAGATACATAGGTCAGATGGACAGGTAATCTTCAAACACTTCATAGACCTAGAGAATATGGCATTTAAATAACTTAGAATTCTGTTGATGCGAGACACAATTGCTCCTGGCTGCACCAATTTGATCCCGAGAGAATGTTGGGCTTCTAGACATTTCCATTTGGAAGTTTGTCTTCTTGGCACAAAATGGCCTACTGGGCAAAGAACTGCCCTTGCCTCGACAGCTGACAGTACAAATGCAATGCTATCCTTTCTGGACAAGCGGGACACAAGGAAAGCGACCACTGTACTCTGCCAAGACAGGGTAAGATGGTCTTTCAGAATTCCTGCTTCTGAAAATGGTCTGTCAGATACTTTAGGCCTGTAGCCAATTTGAATGCACCAACAATGCTGAGAAACATTAGGTGATTGTCCAGGCTGCCAGCTGTCTCGGTCTACTCTCGCAAGATTCCCGAAAGTTGCTTGCATCCATCTACCATTTCTCAGGTACCATTATATTCCTTCTCAGGTCTTTGATGGGATTGAAGACTAGCAGTTATAGTTACAACTTAGTAGATAGAACATATTAAGTATTAGATTCAGGTTCTTTAGGGTAGGACACCTTTTGGAATGATCTTTGTAACATGCCATTTATCTATGCTCTATACTTCTCTGGATTTTAATATGTGTTTCTTGCTTGATATTGTTTGCATTGGTTGTAGTTCCATCTTATCTAGGTCATTATCCCTCATTATTCCTGGACAATATTTGATAACCATTCCTTTGTATATAGTCTTGTATTAGGTTAGAACCTTCTTATTTAGACAAAAAGGGGGAGATGTAGTGGGTAGCCATTCCAGCTTTGTTCTGGAAGTTCCAACCCCCATTGAGACTTCGGCAACTGTCACGCCTACAAGGCGGGGCCAAGGGAGGCGCCTGGGGACCCGAGATCCGGATCGGCGAACGCTCTCTTGGTTCCAGGACGCTGGATGGTGGAGGTAGACAGAGGAGAGCTCCAGAGAACACCGCTGGACTGTGATACACCTTCCCCAGACCCCGCGACCTACCTATCCTTTAATTTGTAAGTTACGCCATTAAATAACTCTCCTTTTAACTACGTGGAGTGGCCTAAATAATTTCACCAATACAGGTGGTGATAGCCAATGTGCTTAATCCAATCACATGGCAGGCACAGTCTCTGTGTAGTCAAGGACACAGCCAACTGTGGTGACCTTTGAGTCTTTAATCCTAGTACCAACCATAGAATCCAGGAGGTCTGTATAGACCAGCAGTGACGAGAAAGTCATGTGAATGGGCTTAGAGCCAATGAGAAGGCAGAACAGGAAAGCAATAAAAGACAAGACACACAGGGAGAAGGTCTCTCTCTCTCTCTTAGGGGAAGGATGGCAGCAAGTGGTAAGATAAGGTGGTCTTGGCTCTTTGCTAATGCTTTGATCTCTTTGGCTTTTAACTCTGTATTTGGCTCTGTGTTTCTTATTTAATAAGATTGTTTAGAATTTTGTCTACACAGGTTGGCTGTGGCTTGCTCTGCTTTTCTGATGTTTCAGCTTTTACCCCAATATCTGGCTCAGGGTTTATTATTATAAGACCATTTAGAAATTAGAACCACAAAGGGGGATCACATTGTGATTTTTTTTTCTAGTATTTTGAGGAAGCTCAGTGCTGTTCAATGGAGCATTTCTACTAATTTACAACCTAAAACCAACAATAAGAACTCCTTTTCCTTCAGAACATCTTTGGTATTTTCTTTCATGTGTGTGTGTGTGTGTGTGTGTGTGTGTGTGTGTGTGTAGTATATATATGGTTTCTGAGTGTGGGCAAGCACGTATGAAGGTACATACACTTGTGTGTGGGTGCATGAGTATTGAAGCCATAGATAACATTGAATGTCCTTCCTCAGGTTTCAACCATTTTCTTTTTTTTGAAACAGAGTCCCCAACTGTACTAGAATTCCTCAAATCACCAAGGCTAGCTTGTCAATAAATCACAGAGAGCTACTTCTGTATGTCTTCCTAGCACCAGAATTACAAGCATGCATGCATGCACAACAATACCTGGATATATATGTGTGTGTGTGTGTGTGTGTGTGTGTGTGTGTGTGTGTGTGTGTGTGTGTGTGTGTATGTGTTCTGGTGATCAAACGCTTTCCTCTCCCCTCCCCATCCCACTATTTAATTTCAATGAGCCTTCCTAACTTTCAGTGTGGTGGTGTTTTATCAGTTTCAATATGCACGATCCTAGTGGCTAATGATAGGGAGACTCTTTTCACACACTTATTGGCCATTTGTATTTCTTTTGAAGAATGTCCTCAGATGATTTCCCCATCATTTTATATCACTACACACTATCCCACCCTAAAGCTATGCATTGGGCTTTGTGTGCATGCAGATGAGAAAAAATCACTCCAGTGGGCTAAGCTTAGGAGAGAAGAGAGAAGTGACATGAAATAAGGGTGAGCTCCTACTCACTAGTTTATCTACAGAATCATAAATGGCCTTTATAAAAATGTTCTGCACTTCTCCAAAATGGAGACAGATTGAGTGGCGGAAAAAGCCCAGCTCTCCCAGATGGAAGTGACAAGTAGTTCCTGGGCTGGGGATAACACTCATATTTCTGACTCCCACTTCTATTTAGATTCCAAATGAAAGTTGTGTACATTTCATTAACTTGGAGATGATTTCAAAGTCATTGTGAATTGATTTTTGAGCTTTTGAAATATTTATTTGTGCAGCTTGAATTTGTTATATTTTGATGAAAATAATCACTCTGTTGTTTAGAAAAACACTGAGTTACAAAATTATAATCATTTAAAGTTGAGACAAAATGTAAGAGCTCTTCCAGCTGTGGTGCCCTGACTTGATAACGTAAAGTGATTCTCAAACTATTTCTGTGTCTGTTTCTTACAGTGTGTAATGAAAAATTTAATCAATCAAAAGTATTTTTTACCACAATTGATTAACTAATCAAGCTATAATTTGATTTTAGATTGCCTCTGCCCTTCATTTTAGTATATATAAAAGTAAACCCCATAAAACTGTTTTCTGTTTGCTATTATGCTTCCAGTGCTTAACCTGAGTATTGGCTTTGAATTGTTTAGGCAAATCCATGTGTGAATGTAAAGAATACAGCTCTCACCTTGGATGGCTTAAGAAATAGTTTTTCTAGGGCCAAACATTAGGGAGCAGAACCTGGGAGCTCAGATTTTCTTCATCTCAGATTCTGTGTATATAGATTTCTCTTTGGGAGAACATTGTCTCATATGTCTCACACATATTATATCAGTATAAACCACTTAGATTAGAGCGTACACATGACCCATCTGGTAGTAAGTTAAAAAACTTTTGGGGAATATTGCAAGTGGATTGGTATCCTCACCTCTCTCTTGCTTCTTATTCTGACTCTAGCACTATTAGTTGTTTCCCATGGACCCAATCTTTTCAGAATCTAGAGGGTGAAAGGTTTAGCTGGGAGTAGTGATAAGTTAATTGTTAATGTGATTGCCTTGCAATCATGAGAATATGGGCTCAATCTCCAGTATTTATGTAAAATGCAGGGCATGGTAGCATGTATTCCTAGCACTTACCAGCAGCGGGAACCCGGAAGTTCATTAGCTAGGTATCTAAATGAGTTTTGGGGGGACAATGAGAGACCCTGTCTTAAGGGAGGTGGATGATGTTCCTTAGGATGGATACCTGAGGTTGTTCTCCAGCTTATATGTTCATGTGCGTATATATGCATAGGTGCACATAGTAATGCACATATACACCACACACACAAACACATACATACACACACACACACATACACACACACACACACACACACACACACACACCCTCACACACACAAATTCATTCTGTCATCAGAATTAAAATGGAGTTGAACCCATGAATAACATAAATGAGCCGATGAAAAACACATGGGAAATTTTCTACTGTCAAAATAGGAGCTGCAATACTTAAAGGAACTTGGTTTGAGAATGCACTTTAGCATCATGATGAAAACTGAACTTGCTATTTTTCTTTATCCCCAACCACCAGTGCTGGGATTCTCTTCTGGGAGTGCATGTCAGAAGCTCCTAGGAGACTTGGCTCCTTCTGATAGCATGAAATGAAAAGAGATTTCATGATACAGTGGTTTTGAAAAGCCAAGAAAAGTAATCACCTTAATTTAAACTAAATAGGTGAACAGATTTTCAAGTGCAGAATTTGGGATCTGTAAGAGAAAGGAAGAAGGCAACAACAGCTGGAAAACATGGTCTAGAAAAAATGTTTATGCAAAAATAGCCTGAAACCTGGGAAATCAGTCTCAAGAGATGCAACATCTGAGACAAGATTCAAGATGGATTGGGACTCTGCGAATAACACACTCCAAGAATATTAACACAGCATTAACTGAAGAAAGGGAACTCTGTGGATTAAATCAGTATTATGTAGAAGATTCTCTCATCATAAATTACATATTTTTTGTATCTTTTTGCTCCTTATTTCCTACATTAACTTTATGTTTCACAGAAACTTAATATGTAGTTAATTTAGATTAGTCAATCAAGGTTCTCTTCTCTCTTGCTTCTGTGCTCAGAATCTGAATTTGTCATAGTGTTAGTTTTTGAGACTCCTGGGAAGAAAAATAAAGAGTTAGACAATGATAATAGGGAAGGTGACAGACCGGAGATACTATGGGAAAGAATTAAGACCACATGATTATCAGTAGACTTGCAGGATTTGCAGGAATCCAAGAGAGTGCCAAGAGGGAGAAGAAAAATACCAGAATGGATTTTGACTTGGAAAAATCATAAAGTCATTGTTTCCCCTCAAATGAAGTCACCTAGTCTGTATAGCCCTCAAAAATTACTGAGTTAATTTAATTGTCAACAGTGTGTGCAACATCATTAAAAGCATGTTTGTGGTGAGAACTCATAGAATTTGGTGTGTGTGTGTGTGTGTGTGTGTGTGTGTGTGTGTATGTGTGTGTGTGTGTGTGTGTGTGTGTGTTTTAATGAAATCATTATGAGAAGATATTCCTTCATAGATTCAATATATAAGTATGAGGTGGAGGGTAAATGTAGCATAGATATGAAATAATAATAATAATAATAATAATAATAATAATAATAATACTTATAATAATAATAATAATAATACTTATTATTATTATTATAGAAATGTATAGTAAAACACTGACAATAGCACACATAACCTAAAAGAGAAACTGATGACAGTTTGACATGAGAACCTGACATGAGCAAAAGAGTTTCATCTGCACATGGAAGAACAGTTGTACTCAGGAACTCAATAACACAGGAGTTTACAGGTACAAAAAACATTCTACAGTCTAACATGCATGGGGGATGGGCTCACTTGTCCCCATACCTGGCTGAGGAGCTGTGAGCAGTTGGTAGTTTGGGGGGTTGGGTGCATCAGTTTTCTTTAAGAGTAGGAACCCTGGTAGGTCAACCGTGCTCCAGAGTTCAGCTCCATGTTGAGGAATGTATGAACAGCACAAAGTGGACTTGTTGAGTTATAAAAAAAAAGATAATTATGAATGTGGGGGGGAGTAGGCATATGGAATGGGTGTGAGAAGAGAGAGTAAATGAATATACTCAAACTACATTGTCTGTGTATATGGCATTCCAAAAGAATTTATAAAACTATTATATTCTTAAAATATAATGACATTTAATAAACTCATAAAGCTATCAGATATCAAAAACAATTACAGTAAGGTGGATTTACAGATTTTTGTGGGAGCATAAAAAGGGAGGTCTTAGCTTTAAGACCTTTGAGGGTCTAGAAACAAAAATGAAAATGACCTTTGACCTGGAAAACAATGACTTAGTGAGAACTTTTATTAGAATAGGAATCAAAGTTGGCTTTCAATGCCTGAAATATTTAGAACTGAGAGAATTACCATTGGCTGTGAAGAGAAAACAGGGAACGTCACTTGGAGAGAGGTGTCTGGCACAGAGGAATTTCAGTACTGAAAACCAGACTTAATATATAGGTGAAAGGCCAGAGATAGTCTATGATCTGAGACAGTGAGTGGCTGATGTCATTTTAAAATAGAAAAAATGTAGTTTTTAACTTTTAAACTTTTTAAGATATTTCATTTATATGCATATGCATGTCTATGGCCATGTGCACCTGTAGGTAAGTGCCCAGCAGGGCCTGACAAGGATACTGGATCCCTTAGAGCTGGCATTACAAAATGCTGTAAGCTACCTTATGTGAGGGCTGTGAACTAACTCATGTCCTCCACAAGAGCAACAGACACTCTGAACTATTGGGCCATCTCTCCAGCTCCTGCATTTAAACTTTAAATTTTGAGTGTTTCACACATGTCTTATTGTACCATGGTGATATTCACTGCCAATGAGCTCTCTTATTTTCCTGACAGGTCTGCTATCCACCTTCCTCTCCTTAACTATTCCTGTTCCTTCTTCTATGTCTCTTTTCCCGTTCTTTCTATGTTTCTCTTGTTCCTTGTACACATTTTGTGCAGGTGAAAAGGACACACCCTTCCTTTGATAAACAACATGGAAGATTGCTGGTCACCCAAGTATATGAACAAAATGAGCTGTGATGGCATTTCTTCATTATCATTTGTGAAATAAGAAGTAGACAGTTGCTGACAGTAAATGAGAGGACAATGGGGCCCAGCTTTGAAGAGAAAGTAAGTTTACCGTGGCTGTTATTTAGTGTGGATCCCTATTGTTGTTATAAGTTGTTTACTTGAATTATCTGATTTAAACCTCAATTTATCCTTCAAATAATCTTTTACACATGGTAAAACACAAATGTTGAGGGAAGCTTTCATAAACTGCTACAAAGAGTAGAATAAAAGGGTTAAACAGGTGCCCAGACGTTGCATGGCAATAATGAGGAAGTGGACACACTGAAGACTATGATTACCAAAACTTTCTTCCCTGTACAAATGCCATGCGAAGATCTTCTTAAACCTATTTCATTAGCAGTCCTAGAGAGTATGTTAAACATGTGTTTCACTGCCATTGAAGAAAAAGTCATTTATTTTAACTAACTTTTGTTAAGCATCTACTATAGAAAAGAAAGAATTCAATGTGTCATTCATGAACAGTGGTGGTGATTTCAGTGGTGGAGTGTTTGTCAAGGGTCAAGAATCTATTTTCAGTATAACTGAAGCAACACATCTTTAGAAGCAAAATAATCTACACCAGCCTCCTACTAAAGGACTGCTAGGTTGTATTTTCAGTTGGTGTATAATTCACCGCTAGGTAAGTTCATAAGCCTGGAGCACACAGTTCATTCATTGTGAGCTCATTTCAAGGATACCAAGCTTCCATCCCTACTCTGGCACAGAACTCCATCAAATCCCAGAGACTTCCCTTTTGTTTCTTTTGTCAGTCAGTCCCACACACCCCACCTAGTAGCCATTTCTGATCCTTTTCTGGCTACTAGAAATTTGCATTATTTGATTTTTAATGTGAAGGGACCAGCAGTAAAATTCTGTCTGGTAAAATGTCTCCCTTCATTATAGAGAACGAAGCAGACAATGAAAGAGGAAATGACAGGGCCAAGAGGCAAATGTCTTTGAAATGATATATTTGAACAGCAAAGAACAGAGTTGGAAGACTAGAACATTGCAGTCATGCTGTGTAGTCTTGGACTCATGGCCCAACAGGTTTCTATGATGAGTAGGTCCAAACTCTCAATATTATAATTATAATTGATATTATAAACAAGGGGAATACAGCACTTACGGACGGACCTTTATTAATTGTGCCATTGCATTAAAAACCAAACAATGCTACTGAGTATGGTGTGTGACACTGATTGACAAAATATGTATGCCTCTGTATATTTATACACAGATTCATGTGTATTATAGATTTTTTTTTTTGGTTTTTCGAGACAGTGTTTCTCTGTGTAGCTTTGCTCCTTTCCTGGAACTCACTCTGTAGCCCAGGTTGGCCTCAAACTCACAGAGATCCACCTGGTTCTGCCTCGCGAGTGCTGGGATTAAAGGCGTGCGCCACCACCGCCCAGCTATGTTATAGATCTTTTAGGTAGACAGTTAATATTATGACTCCTTTTGACTTTTTCAGACATCCTTACTCTTATTTCACTCTCCTTCTTTCTTCTGTCAAGCAACTAATGAACACTGAGACTAGGAGAAAGAGTCTTTCCAAGAGAAGACTAATACCAATTAGTTACCTAATACCAAATGATCCTAAGAAACATACACATGTAAGTAACATGATCTAGACTGAGTAGATTACATTTATGTATTTAGGAGTTTATTTATGTAACAACCATTAGTGATAAAAGAGACCATGAACTTAACAGAGAGCAAAGAGGGGGTATATTAATGTGTTTGGAGGGAAGAACGGAAATGAAATATGTAATTACATTATAATTCCAAAATTGCAATACATAATTTAATAAAATACTGAAACAGCAAAATGGGTGACTGGGCAAAGAAATTTGCCATCATGACTGATGAAGTGAGTTTAGGCACTGTGATGCAAATTTTGGAAGGAGAAAATCTAAACCTGGAAGTTATCCTCTCACTCCACAGTTGGTTTGACATTAACCTGAAAGTCCACCAATAAATAAACAAACAAGCAAACAAACAAATAAATACATAGACAGACAGACAGACAGGGAGACAGACATATAGATAGATAAAAGTTAAAATATGAACCACACTATTATTTCTTAGGATTGCCAGTTTTGCTTTTTCTACTTCTAACTCATAACTATGAAGATGAGAGAGCATGCACAAGTTATATTTGAAAATGCTACGCTTGAGTTTATGACCAATGATTTCTTTCATTAGTTTTGTTTTGTTTTAGAAAACACTGAAAGCGGCCAGGAGGTGGTGGCGCATGCCTTTAATCCCAGCACTCGGAAGGCAGAGACAGTCAGATTTCTATGAGTTTGAGGCCAGTCTACAAAGCGAGTTTCAGGAAAGGCGCAAAGCTACACAGAGAAACCCTGTCTCGAAAAAAAAAACAAAAAGAAAAAGAAAAAAGAAGAAGAAGAAAGAAAACGCTGAAAGCACTGTAAGCATCAGAGAGGGTGGAGGACACCAGGAGACTATGGCCCTCTGAATCAACTAAGCAAAGCGTATATGCACTCACAGAAACTGTAGCAGCAAGCACAAGGCCTACATGGGTCTTCACCAGGTCTTCTATGTATATATTATACTTACTAGCTTAGCATTTTTATGGGACTCCTGACTATGAGAATAAGTGGGTCTCTGACTCTTTGGGCTATTCTTGGGACTCTTTTCCTCCTGTTGGGTTGCCGTGTCCAACTTTGATGTAAATATTTTTGCTTTATCTTATTATATTTATTTTGTCACATTTGGTTGTTATCTCTTAGAAGCCTATTCTTTTCTAATGACAGACAGAAAGGGAGTGGATCTGGAGGGGGGAAACTGGGAGGAATGGAGAGATGGAAAACCATAATCAGAATATATTTTATGAGAAAAGGATATATTTTCAGTAAAATTGTAGTTTATGGAGCTGTTTTGGTAAGGTAGAAGCAGATAGATAAATTAATTCACAAAATGATTTTATTATTTATTTTTCTGATTAAACTCTCCACTAAGATACAATATATCGTAGAACCTCTAAATGATCTTGTTCCCATTAAAACGTGACTAAGTGATGTTGGACAGAAGACTCAGTGGTTAAGAACTCGTGATATTCTTGCAGAAGACCAGGGTTCAGTTCCCTGCACCAGCCACCTATAACTTCACCCATGGGATTCCATGGCCTCTTCTGGTCTTCAAAAGCACTGCATTCACATATGCATATACATATAAAGACACATAGACACATACACACACATACACAATACATAAAAAATAAAAAAATAAAAAATGTGACTAAGTACTTTTGTTCAAAACCAAATACTGTTAATTCTATTTTTTTTTATTTTATATGAATGATAGTTTTGTTGGCCTGCCTACATGCATGTTCACTACATGTATGTTTCTTGTGCTCACAAAAGTCAGAATAACAGATAGTTGTGAACTACTGCATGGATGCCATGCTAGAATACAAACCTGGGTAATTTGCAAGAACATCAAATGATTTTAACCACTGGAACATATTTCTAATTCCCTTTTAATTGTGTTTAATACAATAACTCAGATGCTTTACAATTCTTTGGAATGCAATACTTACATAGAATGCATTTCTAGCCATTGGTGCTGTCATTTAAGACAAAAGTAAACACAGCACCTGTCTTACTCACTCTCCTTTTTGTGAGCACATGGCCCACACAGAGAGAATTATGAATATTGGAAGCCTGATGGTGTAAATTAATGGACAAATTAATGACTAGATGAATGAAATACATGAAGCTGTTATAGCACATGGAATCATGGAGGGCTCTGAGTGATTAATATGAATCATTAGTTTGCTAATAGCTGCTTGAATTACGCACCTCACACTTCATTATCTGGCAAACTCCCACTTGTATTTGAAGATCCAACATAAAATTAGCTCCTGGAGCAGAAGCTGTTACCTTTGAAGAAACACCAATATATGACCAACTTAAGATCATAGTACAAAGTAAGGGTACATTTAAGGTTCTGAGGATGTAGCTTTGGGTTACAGCAGGTACCAAGGACCCATTTGACCCTAGAGTCAATCCCGAGAATAAAAAAAAATCTTAAAATGAGAGTGCTTTAAATTTTATTCAGATGTTTTTTATGAAAAAGAGATTAACTGTTTGAAGGAAACAAAAATAAAAAGATCGAAGACAAATAGTTAACTCTGTAGACGTGGAGAAGGAAAATGTTTGAACAGGCAATGTTAATACAGCTGAAAGGACAAAGTAGAGTTTACTTTTAAATCTACCCTCAAAATGCTTGAGGACATTGTACAGCTAAAGTTTCCTAAAATCTTTGCATTCACACCCTATGAAGTGGTCATTTATATGTTCCATTTGTAATTCTCTTTAATAAGAGGTTTTATACTTTTAGGTATGTGTATCTGTCTGTGTGAATATATACCATATGTGTGAAGGCACCTGGGAGGTCAGAAGCAGAAATTGTGTCCTCTGGGGATAGAGTTACAGGCAGTCGTGAGCTATCTAGCATGGGTACTAGCAAATGAACTTGGGTCCTCTCCAAGTGCAACTTTTCTTTCCACCTATTCCAATAGCCCTGCTCCCTCTCTAGATCATGATGTCTTCTTTTGTAATTAGTGCTGATTTACACACACATGTAAAAACCTACTGAGCCCACTTAGCATTCCTCTTACATACATGTGTTTATGGTTCACCACTTGGGATCTGATGACTAAGCAGGGGGTTATTACCTGGAGAAGATTGGTTCTCCCTTTCTCAATAGCCATTTATTGTATGTAGCTCTTCATTTGGAGATGAGGCTTTGTGAAATTCCCGCCATTTACATGGGCATGTCAACTGGAATTGTCATTATGTATATCTTATTAGGAACAACCACTGGGTTGAAATTTCATGGATGCAGCCTCCTTTAATATCTAAAAGACATGATATATCAGCAGATATTCTGGTCCTTTAGCTCATAAAATCTTCCTGGCCCCTCTTTTGTAATGTTCTCTGAGCTTCATTAGGTGTAGGGGTTGTGCTCTAGATACACCATTTTGGACTGGGCATCCTAGTTACTTACTTTCTGCATTTTGACCAGTAATGGATTTCTACTATAGCCTTCACCTGCTGAAAAAATAAAGAGGTCTTTTGATGAGTGAGAATTACACTTATCTGTGGAAATAAGGAAAAGTACTTTGAATACAGTCAGAAATTATACTGGTTTAGGAGAATGGCAGTTGTACATTCTTCCTTATGGTCTATGGCCTCTGCAGTCATGGGTAGTAGGTTTATAGACTCATGCATGAATTCCTTCCCATTGAGCACTACTATTTTGGAGATAACTAATAACTGTATAATCAGACATAAATCCTCCCTCTTTATTATGTCTCTAATTCTTGACACAATAAGTTTATTAAAATGGACACATTCTAGGGTTTCCACAAAGATGACCAGTTATTTCCTGATGTGTTGTTTTCTTTTTTTTTTGGTTTAAATTTTTTTTTTACTCATTTTACATACCAACCACAGATCCCCATCTCATCCCTCCTTCTGCTCCCCCAAACCTCCCGAGCCTGGCTCACCCCCGTCCCCTCCTCCAGATGGGTAAGGCCTCCCATGGGGAGTCAGCAAAGCCTGGTACATTCAGTTGAGGCAGGACCAAGCCCCTCCCCCTTGCATCAAGGCTGAGCAAGGTGTCTCACCTTAGGTAAAGTGCTCCAAAAAGCCAGCATCAGGAATAGTTTCTGATCCCACTGCCAGAATTCCTCAAACAAATCAAGCTACACAACTGTCTTCCATATGCAGAGGGCCTAGCCTGGTCCCATGCAGGTTCCATAGCTGTCAGTTTAAAGTTCCTATGAACTTTGGTTCACTTGTCTATGTAGGTTTCCCCATCATGATATTGATCTCCATTGCTCTCTTAGACTGGACTCCCAGAGCTCTGCCTGGTGCTTGGTTGTGGATCTCTACATCTGCTTCCATCAGTTACTGGATGAAGATTCTATGATGATAGTTAGGGTATTCACCAATCTGATTACCGGGGTAAGCCAGCTCGGGCACCCTCTCCGCTATTGCTAGCAGTTTTCATAAATAGATATTATATTATGGAAAAGGAAATCCCTCTCCTCTAGAAAATACACATTCTATAAATATGCATTCTGTGTGTGCAGGTAATTTATTTTTATTTTGTCTCCTGTTCATCATCACTTGCAATTATCATTGGCACAGTACAGACACTCAACTTACTGTTGCTTGAACGACAAACTATTTGATAATAAAGGTGTGAATTATTCTAAGTACTAAAGTAGCCACCTAAATCTAACCACAGAAAATGCAGTCACAGGAAAATGTGTTGCTCATTAAGCTATGGGCATTTATTTCTCCTTTGGCTTCTTTTACCTGCATATGATTTGTAAATTCACGTGCCGAAACTTTAATTGTCCTCAAAAGCATAAGAAAATGAGGATGCCCTCATTGCTGTTGACTTATTTTTAAATCAACACCTAGCTTGATAAAGTTTGTTTAAAGAATGTTTTTGTTCAACTAGAAGCTCTAAGAATATTAATGCTACTATTTAATGGCCTTTCTTCTGCACAGCAAACACTAAAACATTGACTATGCAATGAATTCATGAGTGAACTAAGTCCTCTAAGCTGACTCGGGATTTTTGTAGACAACGTCAGCCTCTTGAATTAATACAGCTTATATTCAATTCAGTGTTGTGCAATACAATGCACTTAGCAATGTGCAGCTACTCTAGAATGTACTGATATGAATTCCAGATGACACTTCTTGAAGGACCCATTATTATAACTAGAACTATAAAGGATGAGTTGTTTATCTTACTGTTGCTCCTGTTAGCTGCTAAGTTAATGTGGAAATATGACAATGGCAATTTCTTATGTCATTATTTATTCATTTATTTTTTAAAACAGTTTTTAAGGTTTACTTTATTTTATGTGTACGGGTGTTTTGCTTGTGTGTATGTGTACCACCTGCATGTAGTACCCACAGAGATCAGAAGAGGACACTGATCCCCTAGATCAAGTTATACAAATTATAGACCATTGTGCACTTCCATGTAAGTGCTGGAAATGGAACTTAGGTCCTCTTGAGAAGTAGCCAGTTCCCTTAACCAAAGAAGCTATATATCCACCCTTTATTTATTCATTTCTATATTGTTTTTAGTGCTGGTATAGGAAAGTGGAACCTTGTGCAGGCTAGGCAAGTACTATACATTGAGCCATGCCCCCAATCCTGTAATGTTAATTTTAAAATTTATTTTATTTATTTTAAAATTTTATTACAAAGATATTGAAATTAAAAACATCCACTAAAATTGTCTAGATCCCAAGATTAATAAATCTCAGTGAACTTCTGTACAGTTAGAGTAGCCATTGTAATGCTGTGGAGCTTCATACTGGATATTTCACTTTCACTATTGACTGTATAATTCGTGTACGTATATGCCACTATATATTTAAAATTATGAAATAAAATATCATTATACCTTTTGCATGACTCAAGAGGACATTACCTATATTCAGTCCTTCCTCATCACATAACACTAACCCTTCCTTATTCGTCTTTCTATATGTTATACTATACCCATGTGCATACTTGTTCACACACATAATATGTAAAGAATTTACACATGATTGAAGATATTTTTTTCTTGTCTGATCTTTGTGACTTTAGTTTATATTATACATTGTAAGTCTATTCACTTTCTTGAAAGTTTTGAGTCTCACTTTTCTTTAGAGCTACACTAAAACTGTAAGAGTGTGTGTGTGTGTGTGTATGTGTGTGTGTGTGTGTGTGTGTGTGTGTGTGTGTGTGTGTGTGTGTGTATGTATGTGCAGTGGCCATATGCAGGTGAGGGCAAATGCCTGAGGAGGGCAAAGGCTTCAGGTACCACAGATCTGTAGTTATGAAAGATTGTGAGCTACTGGATGTGGATGCTGAGAACTGAACTTGGGTCCTATGAAAAATTAATAAGTACTCTAAACTGTTGAGCCATCAATCCAGCCCAATATAACAAAATTCTAAATACTGAGAACATTCCCAATATACTAACAGTTATGTAAGTAGAAAATATGTGAATTCATGTATCTATTACACAGCTCTACTTAGCTATATTAGACTATTTTGTTATTGTTCTTTTTAATCATATTTCTCTTCCACACACATCACCTTGCTCCCAGTGTTTATATTCATGAATTTTATGTGTATCATTTTGGATTTCTTCTATCTACTTATTTATTTATTTATCATGTGTATGTGTATACATCTCTGTGTATGAATGTGCAGGTGTGTACAGATGCCTGTGGAGATCAGAAGAAGGCTCCCAGTTCCCTGGGAGTTACAGGGAGTTGTGCGTCATCCTGCACAGGAGCTTGGAACCAAACTCAGGTCCCTTGGAAGAGTGTCAAACACTCAACCATTGAACTATAGCTAGAAGATTTCTTGTGTCCCAGCCTGTTGGTGGTTAGGACAAAGCCCTCTTAACCACCAGTCCCGCAGCCACTCAGATCCAAGGAAACACACAGAAGCTTATATTATTTACAAACTGTATTTCCATTAGCTCAAGCTTATTATTGACTAGCTCTTACACCTAAACTAACCCATAGTCGTTATTTATGTTTAGCCACGTGGCTTGGTACCTTTCTCAGTTCTGCCTTCACATCTTGCTTCTTCTGTGTCTGCCTGGAGACTCTTGACTCAGCTTTCCTTTTCCCAGAATTCTCCTTGTCTGTTTATCCCACCTATACTTCCTGCCTGGCTACTGGCCAATCAGCTTTTTATTTATCAACCAATCAAAGCGACACATTCACAGCGTACAGAACAATATCCACAGCATTGAGTCAACTGTGTAGCCTCTCTCATGTGTTCTTTTATACTTTAACAAAGCATTTTCCCCTCTAAATAGTGCATAACATTCTTTTGCCTAATTCTTTATTTTATATATATATCATTTATAATTTGCCAATCAGAGAATAAATATCTAATGGAAGTTGTAATTTCTTATGCTGTAACACTTCTTTTCTATTTTCTTAGCCTTGATTTTGTGATTTATCCAAGTTGGTATGCTGAGTTCCCACAAATTCACTCTGGCTATGTTACTTGGTCCTATTAATTGAGAATGCCACTAATCCAGTCATGATCCTCCTGTCCAAAAGCCTTTTGTTTTCTTTCATCTCTTCCAATGTCTAAGACATCATCTCACATTGTAGAGACACCCTATATCCTTTCCCTATAGTCTGCCTATTGGCATTGTTTTAAGATATTGGGTTGACACAGACTGATTCTTCTCTAATAAAATTTATATTTTCTTGGTCATATTTCATGGACATTGTATAGTGTAAGACATGTGGACATGAATAAGTAAACCAAATAGAATCAAATGAGAGCATATAAAAAAGAAGTCTTTTCATAAGCAATCATCCCATGCTTTACTTTTCAAACTACAACAAATATTATAATTGAGTTTGTTTGTTCCCTGGCTCACACACTAGCATAATTCCTGAGTCATAGCTGATGAAGAAAACTGGGTTGGAAATGTGCAGGCTTTTACAAACTACATTCCACAGAATTGCTCTGGAAGTTGGTGTTAGCAGTTTGTCAGATATATTTACTAACACTTGATATTTTATGAAGTTAAAATATTTAGCCATTCTGACAGGTGAGGAAATGATCTCCTTGATTTACTCATGTACATTCTGCTCATTTCTAGGAAATCTAAGGATCTTGGAAACTTATTGATTGGCTCATCCAGTTCAGTGTTTTCTAGAAATTTCCTTCTTGAATCCTTCTGTTGCTATCTTGTGTTGTAAAACTTCTTTATAAATTTGAATACTGTTCCTAAATTGTTTATATGTGTTATAAATATTGACTTTCTGTCACTGGCTTGAGTAACTTTGTTCATGTTTATGATTTAACATGCCATGTACTTAATTTTAATTTCAGCCCATATATCAACTAATCTCCTCAAGATTTAGAAATTTATATCTTATCTACGGAACTAGTTTCTATTCTGAGCTTATAAAATTTCATCCCCCTTTGTATTTAAATAATTTTAATGTTAGCTTCATATAATTAGGTAGTAAACTTACATGAAAGTGACATTTGTATCTTTGAAGACATAGATTTAAAGATACGGTTGATAATCTTCCTAGAATATTTATTATGTAGTTTTTCTTTATGGTCTTCCAATGCCATTTGAAACATGTACCAAATTTAAATTCATATACATACAGGTAGGCATTATTTCCCTGATATTAAAAAAGTTAGATCAGACAGCAGATTTTCTTAGTTCATGCTGCTGTGAAGCTATCTATAGATTATGCAGTTCAAACAGACACATTTCGCAGTCTGGAAGGACTGAAGCCAAGGTGGCTGCAAATTCAGTTTCCAGTGAGAGTTCCTGCCAGGTCTTCAGATAGTTCCCTCTTGTAGTGACTCTGTATTAACATGCATCTTTTAGGTATATGCCCTTGGAGAGATAGCAGAAGCTCCCTTTTTTCGTTAGGGCATTAATCTTACCATAAAGAGCAGAATTCTCATTCCCTTGTCTAAACATAAGCATTTCCTAAAAAACTTCCTTCCAAATGCAATCCTGCCTTACTGTGGTATGAAGTTATTCCATAAATTTAGCAGGAAAGTCAAAATTTCAATTCATAACTCAGTAAATCTTTAAGTTGTCAAGATCATTCTCTGTATCAGACTGACATTAAAACAACTTTGCTGTGATTAGTCCCTTGATAGGTTATCTAGTGCCAGGTGGTCACTTCCAAACACATACACATATATGGACACAGCAGAATTATATATAGTCATATATGTCATGTGTAAGTATATACATATATAGAGGTACCACAATAAAAATTACAGAATGAGAGGTCATAAATTCAAGAGGAAATGGGGGGGACAAGAGACAAGTTGGAAGTAGTGTAAAATAGGTGAATACTGTACTCAAATGTTATATTTTCATAAGTTAAAAAATAGAATTACAAAAGATATGACCTCTACATTTATCCCTCTCTATAAATAAAGAGCTAACACTCGATAAAGAGGAGTCATCCTATTTGTTCATTTTTCTTAGAATTTTCTACATCTAGGCAATTGGAGAGACAGAAACATAAGGGAAGAACAAAAGTGTCTTGGTGCCTCTGCCTGTCCATTCTTGAAATGTCTAACATAAGCAGCATCCTGACTAGAGGACACTAATTATCTGTGCTCCTAATTGGCTATGCAAACTAATTACCACCCATCTGTATCTGAGAACATGTCAGTATAAGCATCCTGTGATACATGATTCTACTTTAAATATGTACGTCCTCCATGTGTCTTACTGTTTGGATTCTATACACAAATTTATTTATACAGCACTTTATGTACAATCAAATGAAGTTCTAAGGGCAACTTCATCACTTAGGTTTCACCTTAAATTCTGACTTTACATCCTAATTGCTGACTTAGATGCAGACCCACTGTAATCAATGTGTCACTGAACCATCAAAATACTGTTTTATTTTGACTGGGAGGTATGATTAAAGTACAGGTTTTAGGGCAGTTGTGAAACATTTAATGATGGGAACAGGGTCTGATAAATGCATCACTAAATGATGCCATCATTGTGTGAACAACATTGAGTGTACCTAAACAGATCTATTTGGTATATGTCAGGTGCTCTCTTGATACAATTACAGTAATGTTTTAATGTATGAGGCCACTGCCAGTAGAATGCGGCATACATTTTAAAGGACACTTTGCTTTCATAAGTATGAATACACTTCAGAATAAGGATGGAAGATCTAGTTGCCACATAAGCAAGTAAAACAGTTGCTTATCAAGTATTATGCACAGTATATAACTATATATACTTATACTTTTATAGGGCTAGAAGGGTATCAGACACATTTACACCAGCAACACTATAAACATGAGTATTGCATTATACTATGCTATTACTGTGACTATGATGTCTCTGGAGAATAGTAACTTTTCAGCTCCATTATAATCTTATGGTGCTACTACACTATACACAGTCTATAAATGATGGAAACCTTGTTATGTGGTACATGACTACATTCACATATAAGCAGCCATGAGCCAGATCATTCAAGGCTAAGAGTTGAGATAATATTAACATAACTTAGTTTACAAGCTAACATAGGCATTGATGGACATTAAAATCCCAGAAGCACAGATATTGTTCACTCTTCACATCTGTGCAGTAGTTAGATGAAGGCATGATTTGTTGGCAGTTCATTGCAGTAACTGAAAATCAGTTGTAATAGACTGAATGTTTGTGTAAATTAAGTTCAAACCCTAAAATTTAAATTATTTATATTGAGGATTTGGAAGGTAATTAGTGTATGAGGGTTGTACTCTCTCAGTCTGGTTATTGACATTATAAGAAAAATAGCCATCCCAGGTGGTATATATTGGTAGGCAAATGCTGAATGGAACGAGGCAGGAGATCATGAAGACTGCAAGCTTGAGGTCAACCTCTGCTACACCTTGGGTTGGAAGCAGGGCTCAGTGATAGAGAGCTTGCTTAGCATACACAAGGCTCTGTATTCAACTCCTCCTCCAAGTATCACAAATAACAAATAATCAGAAAAGAGAAACGAAAGCATGCCTGCTTTCCCTTTGTTCTGTGAGTTGACACCGAGGAGATGGCAATGGACAAAATGGAAAAAATTTTCATCAAGAACCCAGGACTCAAGAACCTAGACCCTCAATTCATATGCCAGGACTGTGAAAAATGCACTTCTATTGTTTAAGTCAGCCAGTATATAATATTCTGTTACACCAGCCAACTGACTTCAATAGTATCAATTATATTCAATATTTGATGAATGAATATGATCAGCTTTATGTAGTATTGTAGCTGGAGAGCTTTTCTCTCCAGGTCCCGCCAAGTCCTGCAGCCCACTTGTAAAATAAACACACAGACGCTTACATTATTTAAACTGCTTGGCCATTAGCTCAGGCCTATCATTATCTAGCTCTTACTCTTATATTTAGCCAATTTCTATTATTCTATACTTTGTCACATGGCTCGTGGCTTATTGGTGCCTTACATCTTCCTTGTCCTGGCGGCAGCTCCAGGCAGTCTCCTCCTCTGCCTTCCTCTTCCCTCAATTCTCCTCCCTGTTAGTTCTGCCTATACTTCCTGTCTGGCTACCGCCCAATCAGTGTTTATTTATACAGAGCGATATACACTGCATAGTATCTTCTTAAATATTGAAAGACAAATAACTAAAAGGAGCTTAGATGTACCAAGAAGTAGGTTCCCCAGAGTAGCACCCTACTCCTCAAGAAAAATCTTCTTATTGAGTGACTGGCCTCTTCAGGAATGTTGCTGATGAAGAAAAGATCTCTCAGGAGTGACTTCAACAAACAGTTCTCTGTGTGACTAACTCATTCATGGTGAAATTTTGACTTATTAGCTTACTAAATCAGCAAGGTTATCTAACCATGCATAATTATGTGGTATAAATCAATAGCTTGAGTCTTTAATGATAGATTGACTAAATGATTTTCATCATAAATGATAATATAATTATTTGTTGACCAGAGGTTCTGAATGTAGAATTCACATTTGAAATGATGAAGAAAAATGTCCTTATAGACTCAGTCACAGGATGATGTCTCCTATAGACATCTGAAAAACTCACAAAGTGCACAACTTGAATAAGGTTCTGAGAAAGAAAGGCATTGAGAAGTTCAAGATCAAGCTAAAACACAGCTTATTTTGAACACAGCTTCAAACATCACAGCTTAGCAAGTGCATCTACAAAGCCAAATGGTGATAAGAAAATTGAGGCTGACAAAAGGAACTATTTTCTTGCTTAAACAATTTACTACTTCAAGAGATGAGAATCTTAAAACTTTATTTCTAAGACTTCAAGTAGAACAATACAAAAATGTCCATGTAAGATTACTTTTTTATTACTGTACTAAAATTTGTCAATGGCCACCATTCTATTACTAGCTCTGTTAGTTAAGCATATGTATTACAATGATATTCCAGTCTCAGCAGCGTGTAAGGAGACATATCTTTTCTAAAGACTGCCAAATAACAATGACAATAATGATGATGATAATAATAATAATAATAATAATAATAATACAATGCTGAATTGAGTTGAATGGCTAGAAGTGATTAAAGCCCAAGTATTTAACATGTATGTTGTTGTTTGGTTGTTGAATATCTCACAAAGTTCCCTTGTGATGGGGCTTGGTCCTTGTGTTGGTGGGTGGGAGATGGACAAATCTTTCAGAAATGAGAACTGGGCAGGGGGGATCTTTGATAATGTGCTTGAAGATGATATTGTCCCTTTTTCTTCCTCTTTGCTTTCTAATAAAAAGGTAGTTTTCTCTTTCTTACATTACCCACCATCACCATTTCACACAACTCTCAAAGGAATAAAAGCCCCAAGAATCTCTGACCACAGACCAAAACTATGAACCAAAATGAACTTTTTCTCTTTGTAAAGTTATTTCATATGTTTTTTTCATAGTGATAGAAAATCTAACAAAAATATGCAGAATGTCATTTAATGATTAAATGTTATACACCTATTTATGAAGAAAACAAGAAAGAAGTACAGCATTATACAATATATATCCTTTGGATAAAAACGTTGAACAAAAGATTCTTTCTCTGGAATGAATAACTGAGAAAATTATTTGGAATTAATTCATATAAATGATTAAACTTCCATTGTTCCTACATATTTAAGAAAGGCAGGGTAGATTTGATCAATGAATGCTGTACTCATGTTTAGAGATATGGCAGTAAGTCCCATTAATAACTACAATTAATTTTAGTACAAAAAGTATAACACTAATAAAGACTGGTCTACTGTTGAACAAGACTTGGTGAAATTTGATCTTAGATGCTATTTCTATGGAAATAAAAGCATTCTGCTTTTCTGTAAGAAGAAAATGGGATCATTTAATATGACATTCTATCATTCCTTTCCGCTTCTCAATTTAAAAAACAAACAAACAAACAAAAGCCGGTCATACACAGAGAGGCCTGCCCCTAGGTCCCATCCCTGGGCACCAGCCATTCCAGGGAAGACCAACCCAACTTGGCCCCAGGTTCTGGCCATTGGGCAGGACCTCCCCACACCCCCACCAGGAAGGTTCCCCTTCTCCAAGACCCACGGCAGACCCTGCAATCTCCACACTCTGCCCCCACACCCATTCGCCCAAGACCCCAGCCACTTTCTGAGACTTAGAGACCAGCCCCCAGCTCTCAATGTGCCCAGAGTTCCCATCTGGAGAAGAGGTGAGTGCCCGAGTCATACCCGGAAAGGCCTGCCCATAGTTCACATCCCTGGGCCCCAGCCATTCTGGGGAAGATCAGCCCAACTTGGTCCCAGGTTCTGGACATTGGGCAGGACCCCCTCCTCCCCCCCGAAGGTTCCCCTCCTCCAAGACCCCACTGGCAGACCCTGCAATTTCCATGCCCTGCCCCCACATCCATCTACCTGAGACCCCAGCCACTTCCTAAGACTTAGAGACCAACCCCCAGCTCCCATCCTGCCTGGAGTCCCCATCTGGACCAGAGCCCTGAACTCCCATCTGGACCAGAGAGCTTCCATTTGGACCAGAGGGAGGCTTCCTGAATCTGTCAGCTCTGTCTGAACCAAGAGCGCTGCTAAGACCAAGAACGAACCCACAAGGATATGGGCAGACCTTAAGGCAGAAGTACATACAACAAAATAAAGAGCACAATACAGCAACACCAGAACCTAGCCCTCCTCCAACAGCTAGACCTGAACATCACAAAATGGAAGAAGCAGAAGAAAGCAACCTTATGAATAACATCATGAAGATGCTAGAGGCTTATAAAGAAGAAATCAAAAATGAAATGGAGGAACAGACAAACAAAAAATGGGAAGAACGCTATAAAAAAACTAGAGAATAGGACAAATAAAGCAGAAGAAAACAATAAATCCCTGAAAGAAAACCATGAAAAAGCAATGAAACAGATGAGGGAAACAGTCCAAGACCTGAAAAGGGAAATAGAAAAAATGAAGAAGACACAAACAGAGGGAATGCTGGAAATAGAAAATCTGAGTAAATGAACAGGAACTTCAGATGCAAGTATAACCAACAAAATGCAAGAGATGGAAGAGAGGATTTCTGGCATTGAAGATACAGTAGAAGAAATAGTTTCATCAGTCAAAGAAAACACTAAAGCCAACAAAGTCATGACCCAAAATGTCCAAGAAATTTGGGACACCATGAAAAGACCAAACCTATGAATAATAGGGATAGAGGAAGGAGAAGAATACCAACTCAAAGGCACAGAAAATATATTCAACAAGATCATAGAAGAAAACTTTCCCAACTTAAAGAAGGAAATGCCTATGAAGATACAAGAAGCCTACAGAACACCAAACAGACTAGACCCCCCAAAAAAGTCCCCTCGCCACATAATAATTAAACAACTAAACGGAAAGAATAAAGAAAGAATATTAAGAGCAGCAAAGGAAAAAGGCCAAGTGACATATAAAGGCAAACCCGTCAGAATAACACCTGATTTCTCAATGGAGACTTTGAAAGCCAGAAGGACCTGGACAGATGTAATGCAGACACTAAGAGACCATGGATACCAGCCTAGACTAATATACCCAGCAAAACTTTCAATCATCATAAATGGAGTGAAAAAGACATTCCAAGACAAAACCAGATTTAAACAATACTTATCCACAAACCCAGCTGTACAGAAAGCACTAGAAGGAAAATTCCAACCTAAGGAAGTCAGATACACCCTCGAAAACACAGGCAATAGATAATGCTACAGCAATAAGCCCCAAAGAAGAGAAGTACACACACATCACCACCAAAAAATAACAGGAATGAACAATCACTGGTCATTAATATCCCTTAATATCAATGGACTTAATTCACCTATAAAAAGACACAGACTTGCAGAATGGATATGAAAGCAGGACCCATCTTTCTGCTGCATACAAGAAACACACCTCAAATTCAAAGATAGACACTACCTAAGAATAAAAGGCTGGGAAAAGACTTTCCAATCAAACGGTCTTAAGAAGAAAGCTGGTGTAGTCATCCTAATATCCAGCAAAATAGACTTCAAACTAAAATCAATCAAAAGAGATCAAGAAGGGCATTACATACTCATCACAGGAAAGATCCACAAAGATAAAGTTTCAATTCTGAACATTTATGCAACAAACACAAGGGCATCCACATATGTAAAAGAAACATTACTAAAGCTTAAGTCACATATAAAACCCCACACATTAATAGTGGGAGACTTCAACAACCCACTTTCATCACTGGACAGATCTCTCAAATTGAAACTTAACAGAGAAATAAAAGACTTAATTGATGTTATGACTCAAATGGACGTAATCAATATCTACAGAACATTCCATCCTAACAAAAAAGAATATACCTTCTTCTCAGCACCCCATGAAACCTTCTTTAAAATCGACCACATACTTGGCCACAAAGCAAATCTCAACAGATACAAAACAATTGGAATAACCTCCTGCATTTTATCAGACCACCATGGTTTAAAGTTAGAGTTCAACAACAACTAAAACTACAGAAAACCTACAATCTCATGGAAACTGAATAATGCTCAACTGAATCACCAATGGGTTAAGGAAGAAATAAAGAAAGAAATTAAAGACTCCCTAGAGATCATGGAAATGAAGACACCACATACCCAAACTTATGGGACACTATGAAAGCAGTGCTAAGAGGGAAATTCATAGCACTAAATGCCCACATAAAGAAGTTGGAGAAATCTTACACTAGTGACTTAATAGCACACTTGAAAGCTCTAGAGCAAGAAGAAGCAAAGTCTCCCAGGAAGAATAGATGCCAGAAAATTATCAAATTGAGAGTTGAAATCAATAAAATAGAAACAAAGAGAATACAAAAAATAATGAAACAAAGAGTTGGTTCTTTGAGAAAATCAACAAGATAGACTGTCGCGTCCGCCTCGACCAGCAAGGAAGACGCAACACCAGGCTCTTCTCCAAGCAGTTTATTCAGGAACCTTGAGACAATCTTCTGACCCTGGGGAGAGCCAACCCACAACCTAAATAGCCTCTGGGTAACCAACCGCAGTCTGCCACATGTGTACTGCAGATAGGTCCAGGTGCAGAAGCAAGCCAGATCCTAGCCTTAGCCAAATAAGGAGTTGTTTATTACAGAGAGCACTCACTGTCGGGAGGGTGGAAGGCGGAAGCCAGCGCCATCTTTGAGGCGTGGCTGCACGCAGCTCTCTACAGTTCCCCCTTTTTATTTATTGCAACAGGCAAGAGTAGAGGCCTGATCTCTGTAAGACTGAATCAGAGACATTGTACTGACTCTCACTTAGACGTCCGATACCCTTTTCACAGAAGTGGGACATGAGGTATCGACCCACATGCAATCAGGCGTGCTCTCCTTGGGGTCCGATATGCAATGGGCCCCAAGTGCAGTGCTCAAGCCTCACATCCCGTGCTAGGGAACTTAATGCTTCATGGTGGCCAACCATACTTGAGGGGACTGGCCCGCCTCAACAGCTGTAAAGGCCTGAATGATCATAGCTGCATTGCGACGCTAAGAAATCCTAAGCTGGCAGATACACCACAGGCAAACCAGAGAAACCAGCACCATAAGGCCAGCTAAAGCCCCTATGCCCGCCCATTCCTTAAGATGATTCATGGCCATCGAGATCCATGAGGACAGTCCCTCTGTCAGTCCAGCATCCACTCAGGTAGAATTCACAGTGACAATGGCCATCCTCAATTGCTCCATCATATTGTCAAATTCCCCAGACCAATTACCTAAAAGATAGCTACACAATTCTTTAGATAAATTCGCTGCATATGTGAAATTGTGATATTGTATGCTAGTAACACACAGGCCAGCATATTTCCATTGACACCCCAATTGGACGAGCTACCAAAGCATGTCCATCTGTTCTTGGACCAGATTGATGCGTTGCTTTATGATCATCAGGCCTTCTTTTAGCTGAGCATTTATGCCCTTTTGGAGATCCAGGGCTTGGGCCACATTGGCAGAAAGATTATTCAAAGTTTGTGCTGTTTGCACTGTATACCTCATAGCTATGGCGGCTGTGGCTGCCCCTGCAGCTGCGAGGGAAATAGTGGTAAGGATAGTGGCAGTAATACCAAAGTCTCTCTTATTCCTGAACAAGGTTATAGCATGTGGGGCATCAACAGGTACAGGCAACCGCGAACCAGCTTCCATACAGGCCTGACACCAGCTTTGAGTGTTCCTTGCTCGAAGGTGAAGTCTAAGTCCCTGCCAAGTTTCTCCCAGGACGGGATGGTGAGGCTGCCCGAAACTGCAAACCAGGGAGATACAACATCACACTCCTCTAGGAATCTCTCTAAAGCACTTTTCTTAACCTTTAAGTTCTTTGATCTGAGCAGCTCATTAAGAGCCAAAAAATTGTGTGCGAAGAAGAAGCGCCCATAATTAGTTCTAAGATTTATCTACCTTTTGGCTCGCTCATCTGCGACCTGTTTACTTTCGGTTCGCTGCACCGCGAACTTTCTCTTTGTCTACAGAGGAGAGCAATATCCCCGCTTTCGTTGCGGATCCCCACCTTACCTGGGGACTTACCAGTGCACTGCCCTCACTGCAAAGAGTTCTGAGCCTTAAAGGTTCCCCGTACGGGCCACCACTTGTCGCGTCCGCCTCCACCAGCAAGGAAGACGCAACACCAGGCTCTTCTCCAAGCAGTTTATTCAGGAACCTTGAGACAATCTTTTGACCCTGGGGAGAGCCAACCCACAACCTAAATAGCCTCTGGGTAGCCAACCCCAGTCTGCCACGTGGGTACTGCGGATAGGTCCAGGTGCGGAAGCAAGCCAGATCCTAGCCTTAGCCAAATAAGAAGTTGTTTATCACAGAGAGCACTCACTGTTGGGAGGGTGGAAGGCAGAAGCCAGGGCCATCTTTGAGGCGCGGCTGCATGCAGCTCTCTACAATAGACAAGTGCTTAATCCAAACTTGCCAAAAGACAGAGAGAGAGCATCCAAATTAACAAAATCAGAAATGAAAAGGGGGACATAATGACAGGCAATGAGGAAATCCAGCGAATCATCAGGTCATTCTTTAAAAGTCTCTACTCCACAAAACTAGAAAATCTAAAAGAAATGGATAATTTTCTGGATAGGTACCACATATCTAAGTTAAATCAAGACCAGATAAACTATTTAAATAGTCCAATAACCCCTAAGGAAATAGAATCAGTCATTAAAAGTCTCCCAACCAAAAAAGCCCAGGACCAGATGGTTTCAGTGCAGAACCAGATCTTCAAAGATGAGTTAATACCAATACTCTTTAAATTGTTCCACACAATTGAAACAGAAAGAAGATTACCAAACTCCTTCTATGAGGCTACAATTACCCTGATTCCTAAACCAAACAAAGATGCAACAAAGAAAAAGAACTGCAGACCAATCTCTCTCATGAACATTAATGCAAAAATACTCAATAAAATACTGGCAAACAGACTCCAAGAACACATCAAAACAATTACAGTAGGCTTTATCCCAGGGATGCAAGGGTGGTTCAATATATGAAAGTCCATCAATGTAATACACCATATAAACAAACTCAAAGAAAAAAAAAACACATGATCATCTCACTAGATGCAGAAAAGGCATTTGACAAAATCCAACACCCCTTCATGATGAAGGTTGTGGAGCGATCAGGAATACAGGAAACATACCTAAACATAATAAAGGCAATTTACAGCAAGCCAACAGCCAACATCAAATTAAATGGAGAGAATCTCAAAGCAATTCTACTAAAAACAGGAACGAGGCAAGGCTGTTCACTCTCCCCATAATTATTCAATATAGTACTTGAAATTCTAGCCAGAGCAATAAGACAACATAAGGAGATTAAGGGGATACAAATTGGAAAGGAAGAAGTCAAGTTTTCCATATTTGCAGATGACATGATAGTATACATGAGTGACCCCAAAAATTCCACCAAGGAACTGATACAGCTTATAAACACCTTCAGCAACATAGCAGGATACAAGATCAACTCAAAAAAATCAGTAGCCCTCCTATATACAATTTTCAAACAGGCTGAGAAGGAAATCAGAAATGCATCACCCTTTACAATAGCCACAAATGATATAAAATACCTTGGGGTAACTCTAACTAAGCAAGTGAAAGACCTATATGACAGTAACTTTAAGTCTCTGAAAAAAGAAATTGAAGAAGATGTCAGAAAATGGAAAGATCTCCCATGCTCATGGATAGGCAGGATTAACAGTAAAAATGACAATCTTACCAAAAGCAATTTTTACAGATTCAATGCAATCCCCATCAATATACCAACACAATTCTTTACAGACCTGGAAAAAATAATGCTCAACTTCATATGGAAAAACAAAAAACCCAGGATAGCTGAAAGAATCCTGTACAATAAAACAACCTCTGAAGGCATCACGATCCCTGACCTCAAGCTCTACTATAGAGCTACAGTAATAAAAACAGCTTGGTACTGGCATAAAAGCTGACATGTAGACCAATGGAATCAAATTGAAGACCCTGACATTAGTCCACACATCTATGAACATATAATTTTTGACAAAGAAGCCAAAACTGTACAATGGAAAAACGAAAGCATCCTCAGAAAATGGTACTGGCATAACTGGATGTCAACATGTAGAAGACTGCAAATAGATCCATATCTGTCACCGTGCACGAAACTTAAGTCCAAGTGGATCAAAGACCTCAACATAAATCCAGTTACTCTGAACCTGATAGAAGAGAAAGTAGGAAGTAGTCTTGAATGCATTGGCATAGGAGATCACTTCCTAAATATAACACCAGTAGCACAGACACTGAAAGAAACAATCAGTCAATGGGACCTCTTAAAACTGAGAAGCTTTTGTAGAGCAAAGGACATGGTCAACAAGACAAAGCGACAGCCTACCGAATGGAAAAAGGTCTTCACCAACCCCACGTCTGACAAAGGGCTGATATCCAGAATATATAAAGAACTCAAGAAATTAGACATCAAAATGCCCAACAGTCCAATTAAGAAATGGGCTACAGATCTAAACAGAGAATTCTCAACAGAGGAAGCTCAAATGGCTGAAAGACATTTAAGGAATTGCACAACATCCCTAATCATCAGGGAAATGCAAATCAAAATTACTCTGAGATACCACCTTACACCTGTCAGAATGGCTAAGATCAAAAACACTGAAGACACCTTAAGCTGGAGAGGATGTGGAGCAAGGGGAACTCTCCTCCACTGCTGGTGGGAATGCAAGTTTGTACAGCCACTTTGGAAATCAATATGGTGCTTTCTTAGAAAATTGGGAATCAATCTCCCCCAAGACCCAGCTATCCCACTCTTGGGCATATACCCACAGAATGCTCAATCATACCACAAGGGTACTTGCTCAGCGATGTTCATATCAGCATTGTTTGTAATAGCCAGAACCTGGAAACAACCTAGACGCCTTCAACTGAAGAATGGATAACTAAAATGTGGTACATATACACAATAGAGTACTACTCAGCAGAGAAAAACAATGACATCATGAGGTTTGAAGGCAAATGGATGAATCTAGAAAAAAATCATCCTGAGTGAGGTAAACCAGACTCAGAAAGACAAACATGGTATGTACCCATTCATAGGAGGATACTAGATGTAACAAAGATAACTAGATTGCTACTCACAACTCCAGGGAAGCTACCTAGAAAACAGGACCCTAAGAAAGACAAAGGGATTGCCCAGTGACAGAGAAATGGATGAGATCTACATGAACAACCTGAATGTGAGTGGGGGTAATGAAGGGCAAGAGTCGAGGGAAAGAGAGCTTAGGGGAGCGGGAGATCCCAGCTGGATCAAGAACAGAGAGGGAGAACAAGGAATAAGAGACCATGATAAATGAAGACCACATGAGAATAGGAAGAAGAAAAGTGCTAGAGAGGTCCCCAGAAATCCACAAAGATACCTCCACTATAGACTACTAGCAATGGATGAGAGAAAGCCCGAACTGACCTACTCTGGTGATAGGATGGCCAAACACCCTAACTGTGGTGCTAGAAATCTCATCCAATGACTGGTAGAAGCGGATCCACGGTGAGGCCCCAGATGGAGCTCCAGGAGTCCAATTGGCGAGAAAGAGGAGGGATTGTATGAGTAAGAATTATTGAGACCAAGATTGCAAAAGGCACAGGGACAAATAACCAAACTAGTGGAAACACATGAACTATGAACCAATAGCTGAGGAGCCCCCAACTTGATCAGGCCCTCTGGATAAGTGAGACAGTTGATTAGCTTGAACTGTTTGGGAGGCACCTAGGCAATGGGACCAGGACCTGTCCTTAGTGCATGAGCTGGCTGTTTGGAACCTGGGGCTTATGCAGGTAATCTTTGCTCAGCCTGGCAGGAGGGGACTGGACTTGCTTCAACTGAATCTACCAGGTTGAGCTGAATCCCCAGGGGAGTCTTTGCCCTGGAGGAGAAGGGAATGGGGGATGGGCTGGCGGAAAGGGGGGGCGGGAGGGGTGAGGACAGGGGAATCTGTGGCTGATATGTAAAATAATTAAATTATAAAATAAAAAAATAAAAAATAAACCCAAATAACTAACACATGTAAGGGCTGAGTAAATTTGAGCTAGGCCACGCATCCAACAGTATACCTTTAACATCTTGTTAGGTGGAAATTTGATGGGTCCTCTTGGCAGCAGTAAGTTTGCTGCCTTAATTTTAAAGGCCCTTTTTGTCCTGTCCCAGTTAAGCTGTTTGTGTGAAAAATGTGCAGTTGGGTTCCGGAGGGTGCTGGGGATCAGTTCCCCTGTGGTTTTTCCTGTTTGGAAAACAGTGTCCGGCTTGCCTAAGGATACAGAGTAACCATTCCTTGACTCCTGCTGTTAGAGGGGTATATAAACCCATGTTGGTACGAATAAAGAGAGCTGCTTCCCTGACGAACTGAAACTGGGTGTCTAGAGTGCTGTTTAACCTCGGCGTCCCTCGCCAGATTTCGTGCTCTTGCTGCGCGGGCCTCAGCAGAGTTCCAAAGTTTAACTGTAGAACATTGATAAACACAAGTAAGTGAAGGAAGACATTTAAAGCCCTGCTCATGTGTCAGCACTAAAAAGCACATACATTCATGCCACAGGTATCTACTCATAAATTTGAGTACACTGAATTTGGAAAATGTCTAAAAGACACACTGACCAAACTCTCAAATAGCAAAAGCTGTATAATTCAGAAAAAAGAAACCCAGTTATAGCAAAAGCTGTACAATTCAGAAAAAGATGCCCAGTTATGCCCGCTCTGGCTTTAGGTGGTTGACAGTTCAGATTTTCTGCAAAAGAGATGCCAGCGAGAAAGACAAAGCATCAAAGGGCAGCACAGGGTTACTGCAGTTCTCACCATTTGATTCTTGACTATTTCTCCTTGGCTGTGTCTACATCTTCCAAATAAAGTTCCTCAGAAAGAAGAATTCCTGTAATTATCATGAAAAGGCAAAACTGTGAACATTATGAAGGAAGAAATTGAAAGAGACATTGATAATCTATAAATAGGTTATGAATGTCCTGTATAACCTTACCCTGTGAAATTTGTCTGTCTGTGTGTGAGTGTGCACACATGTGTGTTCAGGTATGTGCACTTGTGTAGATGGGGAAGCCAGAGACAGACTTCTGCTGTCATTCCTCAGGAGCCATCCAGGCTGCTTTCTGAGATTCTGGCAGCTAGATCTTACTGATTCTGTTATACAGGCTGGCTAATTCTAGGATCCTCCTGTGTCTACTGCCCCAGAACTAGCATTACAAATACCTGCTGCCACACCTCACTTTTTATGTGTGTTCTGGGGGTTGAACTCAGGTCCTCATTATTTGTCATGCAAATACTTTACCAAGAAAACCCTACTCCCAGACCCATGAGACTTTTAGTATCATCTTGTAAAACAGAAAAAATTAAAACATTCTATACTTAGAAAATAATACAAACAAACAAAAAGTTGCTATATTTCTTTTTTCTTTCCTTTTCCTTTCCTTATCTTTCTTTCTTTCTTCCTTCCTTCCTTCCTTCCTTCCTTCCTTCCTTCCATTCTTCCTTTCATTTCTTTCTTTCTTTTCCTCCCTTATTTGTTGGTGTTTTCAAGACAGGGTTTCTCAGTGTAAAAGCCTTAACTGTCCTGGAACTCTGAAGACCAGACTGGCCCTGAACCACTACCCAGCTTCTTTTCTTTCTTTAAAAAATTATTTTTAAAAAGTTCCAAAATTCATTTTGATCATATATTTTTCTTTCTCTTAACTCCTTTCTGATCTCACCCCAACCCACCCAACAACTTCACATTCTTTATCTCTTATCAAAAGAAACAAACAAACAAACCCCTGTAACTGAAACAAAGAAACAAAAGCACAAAAAAGCCCCCATGGAGTTCAGTTTGTGTCCACCCACTCTGTCTAAGCTTGGGGCCTGTCCTGGAGTATGGTTGATATACCCAGTGTCAAACCATTAAAGAAAACTTTCATTTTCCACTTCCCAGCAACTATCAATTACAAACAGCTTCTAGTTTGGTTGGGGGAGGGATTCTGTGCCCACTTCTTTCCTATGGTAGGAATTGATATGGTTTGACTTGTGCAGGTCCTGTTCAAGTTGTCTGTCTGTCTGAGTTCAACCCTGTTTTAACTGGAAAATTTTATTGTTTTAATTTCTGTCCTTGATAAGAATAACACAATCGTGTTTGTTTAGAAGTTATTTATCGACACACACACACACACACACACACACACACACACATATATATATATATATATATATATATATATATATGTTTTTTCAAGACAGGGTTTCTTTGTGCAGTGTTGGTGCCTGTCCTGGATCTCGCTCTGGCCTCAAACTCCTGGCTCTCCTCCCAAGTGCTAGGATTAAAGGTATGTGCCACCATCACCCAGCCTAAAAATATTTTTTGAATTGGTGTTATCTGCTTTGTCTGGTAGGGAGCCCATTGAAAATATAAAACTCTGGAAGAATATATTTGAAGCTAAGATTAGAAGTAGAGAATCGAGATTTCTCTATGGAAACAAATCACACAAATAAGTTTCTGAATGAATGCTTGATAGTAAAACTTCCAGTCAGAGAACTTAAGAGATGTGAGTTTCCTAGTGCACGGAGTAACCACTTTCCAGCCAAGTTTTCTTTGATGGTAGAACCATTCTATATTTGCACTGGCTAATACAAACAGTATCCACTTGCTGAATGTAGCTATTAAGATGAAAATACTAGGGCTAAACAAATTGTTCAGCAGTTAAGAGCACTTGCTGCACTTACAGAGGACTGGAGTTCAGTTCCCAGCAACCAAATCAGAAGGCTCAAAACTGTCAGTAATTCCAGACCGACGAGATCAGGTGCCTTCTTGTGGCCTCTGTGGGCACCACCCCCCACCCCTTGCACATACACAGACATATGTATAGTCACACAAACTAATAAAAAAAATCATAACAAAAATTTTGAAACATGGCCAGTGTAATGAATGCATTGAATTTTTAAATTAATTTAATTTAAAAATTCACATGCAGTTAGTGACAGCTAAATTTGGTAGCACACTGAAAGTCACTGTGACACACTGAAAAAATTAGTTTTAATTTTTAAGTAAATAAAAGTGCATACACATAAACACGCACAGAGAGAGACACACACAGACACAGACACACATACATGGACATATATACACACACACAGAGCCCCCAGTCTGCAGGGCCTTGTTACTATTGACAGGACCTGCCTGGCTAGCCATTTGTTCCCTAAGACAAAGAAATTGATGTTGCTTATACATTCAAAGTGACGAGCCACAGACGTTTACTTTCAAATGTAACAATCACTTTCTGTTTTAAGGGGCCTCAAAAAAGGTCTAAAGATTTATTGTCATGAAAATGCATGTTCTGCACGGCCCTTCTTGTTTCTTCCTTACCTTTTTCCTCTTCTCTTCATGGAAGCCACAGTGACTCAGCTACAAGAATGGTATCTAGTCTCTCTTGAATATGTGAAGTGGACTCTCACAGAGCCTGCTTAAGGCTCTGTAAAGCTAGTTGTTTACATGTTGAAGGACAGTTTTAGGCACCATAGTATTACTAAATAGAAGATGAGCTATTGTTTAAACTATTACTCTGGGACTGAAGAGGAATTACTTCTTCTGGGGTCCTGCTTATGGGGCCAATAACCAGAAAGATTCCAGAATATATAACAGAAATTTCAGAGCATCTCCCCTAGCACTCATTTGGAGATTCTGTGTCTCTACCGGGGTCTACCACATGTTACACAGTAATATGTAGGAGTTAGTATAGTGCATTGTAAAGCCTCTTTGATATTCCGTCTTCCCCACTAAAGTGTGAGCCCCTGAGGGTAGGAACTTTATCTTATTTACTATACACAAAAATGGTTTATTAATATTTTCTGGTTAAAATGAATAAAATAAATCACAAAATTTATGACGCTTTCAAAGACAAAGGGGTGAAAATCCACAGAGTAGGTAGCTATTAATCTTATTTAAATTTCTTTCATTCCACACATAAGCAAAAGCATTCTCCCCTCTAGTGCCCACAGCACATATCACTTTGGAGTCCTCTTAATTTATACTGCAGAAGAATATGATTATGTTGGTGAAGTTAAAAGGGGGAGCTAGAAAACAATGGCGGAGGCATAGATGACAGGCCTCAGGCTCACACTTTCAATGTAAGAGTTGAAAATGAGAGTTATAACAGAGAAACACTTTGTATGTTATTTCTATGAAAGAGATCTTGGGGGAGCAGGAGATCCCAGCTGAATCAAGTACAGAGAGGGAGAACAAGGAATAGGAGACCATGGTAAATGAAGACCACATGAGAATAGGAAGAGGCAAAGTGTTAGAGAGGCCCACAGAAATCCACAAAGATGCCCCTACAATAGACTCCTGGCAATGGTCGAGAGACAGCCCAAACTGACCTACTCTGGTGATGGGATGGCCAAACACCCTAATTGTCATGCTAGAAACCCCATCCAATGATTGAGGGAACTGCATGCAGAGATCCACGGCCAGGCCCTGGGTGGAGCTCCGGGAGTCCAATTGGCGAGAAAGAGGAGGGTTTATATGAGCGAGAATTGTTGAGATCAAGGTTGGATAAAGCACAGGGACAAATAGCCAAACTAATGGAAACACATGAACTATGAACCAATGACTGAGGGGCCCCCAACTGGATCAAGCTCTGTGAATAGGTGAGACAGTTGATTGGCTTGATCTGTTTGGGAGGCATCCAGGCAGTGGGACCGGGTCCGGTGCTCAGTGCATGAATTGGCTGTTTGAAACCTGGGGCTTATGCAGGGATGCTTGGCTCAGCCTGGGAGGAGGGGACTTGACCTGCCTGGACTGAGTCTACCAGGTTGATCTCAATCCTCAGGGGAGGCTTTGCCCTGGTCTGGGGGGAAGGGGAGGGGGGAGTGAGGGGGAGAACAAAGGAATCCATGGCTGATATGTAGAATTAAATTATATTGTAAAATAAAATAAAAAAAATACTCTTGTGTATGGCTGAAATCTGAGAACATTTCACAGAGAAGAAGAACGCAGCTAGCTCAGACTTTATAGGGTCACAAGGTATCTGTTACTCTTTCAATCCCATTCATTCCCTTTCTTTTGTTTGAATAATCTGATACAAGTAATGGGAAATACTTTCAGGTCAAAAGTTAGAGAAAATAATCTTTGTCCTTACTTTTGCTGGTAGACTATAGTTGACCTCCCCTAACTTAGAAACTTCCACTATTGAAGTAAAAACTTGAACAACCTGCTTTCTTTGGCCCTGAAGAAGAAAAATGGGCATCTGTCTATAATTATCATGTGTAGGAGTGGGCATACTTGTGATTTGTGTGCACACACATGTGGAAGTCAGAGGACAACCTCCATTAGAGACAGCTTTCCTCGCTCACTTGACTAGTCTGGCTGGCCAAAAAGTCCTAGGGTGCTACCTCTCTACCTCTTTAGTGCTGGATTTATAAGTGTCCTACCAGGTCTGTCTGCTCCCCATTTTCCTTCACCTCTTCCTTCTCCTTTTCCTCTTCCTCCTTTGCCTCCTCTTCTGTGAGGTGGCTACCCACCAACCACACAGTTCCCCAGAGTTTTCTTGAGTGAGAGCAGTAGGAAATATTAGATAGAAGGATTTAGAGTGTGGCAATAAACAGATAGAAAATACAGGATAGCCTCGAGAGGGCCTGGAACCTATTCCAATGGTCCCTGACTCTCTCCGCCCTAGGGTATTTATAGAAACTCCAAGGGATGGAGCAAAAGACCTCCCCCCAGCACAGCCAAGTGCAGACCATCTCAGACACCTGCACTCAGGCCCATGGTCCAATCATCCTCTCTATGTAGACCTGTTGAGTAAAGCCACTAGGAACCTGAAAATGGGCTCCCACTCTCTTCCTCCCCCAGCTTCAACTTTAATGTGTGTTCTGTGTATTGAACTTGAAGTAAGGTCCTCATGCTTGCACAGAAATCACTTTATTGACTATTTTCTCAACACTATAATGCAGTTTTTCATGTGAAATTTTACAAAATCAAAAAAGGCAATGACCATTCTATTTCAAGTCATTTTGGAAATGGTATTTTGGGTCATGGTGATCTAGAAGTGAGACAGTCCCACAGGTGTGGTCCTGAATTCTGTATGTAACCAGGACAGAGAAAGAAAGAAAATAGTCAAGATGGTGTGATGAAAATGTAACTGATCCTGGCACAGATGTGTGTGCAGATGGCATATAAAACCTATAAGAAGTGATCTTATTAACAAGTTCTGATGTTTGATAATGACACAAACCCTCATTACATGAAATGTTAAAAATACACACAAATCTCAGGTTTGGTGGAACAGGTCTTTAATCTCAGCACTTGGGAAGCATACATAGGAAAATCTCTGTGAGTTTAAGGCCAGCCTGGTCTACACAGCAAACTTGAGTCTAACTATGGCTACATAGTGATATCTTTTATCAAAACACAAAGAACAAAAATATCTACAAATGCAAAATATCTGCAGAGAAAAACATTTTCTCTAAGTCCAAAATATCTCATGGAGCTGGACAAAACCTTTGGAAACATGAAGTGCTATGGCTAGCAACAAAAGATACTGGATTTCTTTTTCAAATTGTATTTTTTATTTACACTTTGTATCACAGGAGTGAACAATTTAGAATAAAGAAAACGTCCTTGTTCTTTGTTTTATCTAGAGATACTTTTGCAAATATTATATATTCCATAGAATTTGTAAAAATAAATAAATGGCTGACTAGATGGCTCAGCAGGTAAACGTGATGCCATGAACACTTATTGAGTTGAGTTCCATCCCTTTAACCCACATTAAAAAACAATCCAGGTGTGATGCCACACATCTGTAGTTCCAGAACTCCTTTAACTAGATGCAAGAGAGTGACTAGAAAGTCTCTGGGAAGATCACGGGCTAGCTAGCTTGTAGTGCACAGCAGGGCAGAAACAAGAAGAGAAACAAGCTGCCCTCTATCAAAACAGCATGGAAGAGTTATCCTCTCACCTCCACATATATTCTATCATATGCAGACACCAGCTCACACACACACACACACACATACACACACACACACACACATACACATTAGCATGTTTGCATACGTATACACAAAGGAATACACACACAAACACACTAACACATACGCCTCACACACATAAACACAACACACAAAAAATAATTATTTTAAAAACTACAATGCTGTATATTCAAATTATAAGAATAATATTTCCGTTTCAGCTAATACACTGAATCACCCATTAGCATGCTCTTCCTGTTTGCCTCTGGAGACCTCAGCACACTGCCTCACTAGAGATGACTTAAACAGAATCCCCTGTTATGTCAGTGCCTAGGAGCATTTGCAGCACTTGTATATTTCAGGGACAGCATAGACACTCTCTTAGAGAATGTTAGGTTTCCAAGAAACATTGCAAAATGATTCTAAAATAACCCCTTAAATCTGAAAGAGAGAGAAATGTCTAAAAGAAAAAAGCTAGTTCTACCCATTGAATAAAAAAAAAAATAAAGTGGCTGAACAGAAATCAATTTCTTTTTTTTTCTTTCTTTTTTTTGGGTCCTTTTTGATAGCTAAAATTGCTAAAGTGCTTAAGGAGGCACATCATTTTTCTTTTTGAAGAATTTTGTCCAGTTTGACAAGTAAATAAATGTTTAACTCTCTCCCTGCTTTGATTGCTACAGAAACAAGAAGAAATGGAAAACAACTGCTGCGTGTTTACGGCATATCAGTTTCTTTCTCTACACGAAGCACACAATAAGAATGCTGTACAGATGGATGGTGCCTTGGATTGAATAGAGAATGGTGGACTGACTTCGGTTTTGTGGAATTGGATCATCTGTCACAGTTTCTGCCTCTAGAAAAGTGACCACCCAAAAGAATTCTAGTGGAAAGCCATTTTAAAATAGGTGATAAAACACAAGGCTGATATTTTTGGTGTGTACTATTTAAAAATAATTTTAGAAGAAAGTGAGTAAGTTATTAGGAAGGCAACTATTAACAGGAGAAAGTGTTCAGAGTTTCAGATTACAGCAACCATTCTCAATGCACGTGTACTTTAAGTGATATAACTTACCTCAAATAACTTGTTTTTATGGTTTTATTATTATTTTTAGAAAAAAAAATGAGAAAGTTTACAAGATGAAAAGTTTCAAACAGTATGCTATTACTGGTTGCCTAACACCATCCCTGCCTTGTGACTCAGTGATGGAGGAAGCAACATGGACAGCAAGGATATGCTGGAGACTGATCATAGACACACGGAATACAGCACAGTAGGCTGGAGGACAGATGACGCTGGGCCAACCTCTTCCCAAGCAAGCCAAACATGGTAGGAAGCAAGGAAACCAATGGACATCTCTCCGTGGACAAGGCACAGGTGTGGGCCACCCATCCCACAAAACCCACTATCACATCAGACACAAGCATTATAGAAAATAAAATGGTCCTTTGGTGTTTTACTGCAGGGGTATTCAGGTTCCTAGTGTTCTGTTTATGGTTTTCTTTTTTCTTTATTTTTTAATTTTAAACATAATTCTTTATTGATTCTTTGGAAATTTCCCATCGTGTACCCAAATCGCATTCACTTCCCAGTCCCTCCATATCCACCCCTCACCCATGCAGTATGTCTCCCCCTCAAATAATTAAAATCAAAACAACCAAAAAAATCTGCCTTTCCTCCATCTTTCCAACCCCTCTTCATTCATTCTAATGGTATTGGGTGCTGCAGTGTGTCACACAGTATACCTCTTTTGATCAATCAGCCCCACCATCAAAATGTTCATTGAAATGAGTCTTTGGTCTGGTTCAGGGCCTTTGTTTTCTGGTACAGCATCATCACTGGGCTGGGACCTCATCGAAACTCCTCTTAGATATCCTGTTGTTGCCCCATTCACGGATTCTGTGGTTATCGTTCTGCATAACCAATCCTACTGCACACTCCAGCAGGTCAAAGATGGGACAGCTGTTAGGGTGGGCCAACCCAAGGTTTAGGATGTGGTTCTGAGTGGTAGCTGAGTTGGTGGGTCTGGGCCATTGGGACCACCGCCTAAGTTGAGGGGAAGAGCCAGTTCTCCTAGCCAGCTACTACGGTGCAAGGTCGGGTCATTTTTGCCAAGTGCTGGGATCAGCCCACCCATGGCAGCAACCGGGGGTGGGGTTTGGGGGGCTCTCCTGCTACAGTGTCCAGTAAGAAGTAGGGACAACTATCCTGGGCTCTGTGAGAGACAGGGCTGGCTCAGCAAGGCTCTTGGATTTCAACACACAGGGACCTATGACCCCCTGTGGCATCAGGAGCCATGGACATCTGCCCAGACCCTGGCTGCTGTTGGGTCAGGGACCCAGACATGGCTCATGGCAGCAGCCTGGGCCCTGTATGTCTGCACAGGCCACTTGAATTGGCCTGGTCCCCATGGTAGTGAGGCCCTTGGACACAAACAAGGCCTCAGGTTGTGGTCCAGACCCCTGGCAAGGGTACTGTCATTGATAGTATCAGGAACCACAGACATCAACATAGACCTTGGCTGCTGTAGGGTCACAGACCCAGACATGGCCCTCTGCAGCAGCACTGGCCTAGAAAATACCATGGCCCCTGTGGCAGAACAGTTTTCTGTTTTGTTTCGTATTTTGATGTTTTTTTTTTTTTTTGAGATTTATTTATTATGTATGTATGCCTGAACATCAGAAGAGAGCACCAGATCTCATTACAGATGGTTGTGAGCACTATGTGGTTGCTTGGAACTGAACTCAGGACCTCTGGAAGAACAGTCAGTGTTTTTAGCTGCTGAACCATCTCTCTAGCCCTTGGTTTTCTTTTCATATATGAGGCTCAAAAACAGTGTGTTCGCTTGGCATGGTGAAGTTTTCAGGAACTAGTTCCACCCATTGGTAATTTGCGGAGCTGCTGCTTCTGCACCTATGGTTGCTACTTGTGCTGCAGTCTTTTCAAGATGCATTTTCTTCTTGATTTGACTCAGAAGGTCCCTTGTCTCTGGTCTTTTCTTTTCTCTGCTGCTGTTTCTCCAGCTTTGACAGCTGCTTTGGGCCAGAGTTAGCAGATCCAGGAGCCAGGGACTACAGTTCTAGTTACTATATGAATATGCACCCACATGCAGGCACCAAACTTGTCATCTCTGATGAGTTATGGCCTGTAACTCTAGCTCAGCTGCTCCAGGAAGCTGTTCTAGAAGCTCTCTGCTCATTCTGACAAGGTGGAAGTCGGGCTTGTTACCCTTGAAGACACATTGCTTATCCATCAAGCTCTTGGAACAGTGTTTCCCACTTCCATCCTCAAACACATGCAGATTTAAAATCTATTAGACCCTATGCCCCAGTTCCTAATGTGAATCTTCCATGGAAATACCCAGTAATATCAGTGGCACTTATCTGCTCTCCTCCACCTGACCCAGGGGATGTGTTGCACCACAGCCTTCATTGTGGCAGCTGGGGCAACTGGGACAGGATCTGTAGTCTAGACCTTGCTACTCCACTGGCAGCCCCCAAATCACTCTTATTGGCTTGTGTTCCTTACACTGTTGTACCACTATTTTTTCCATTATCACTTAATGTTATCATTTATTGCCACCACTTATTTTGTATACAGTACCTGTACAGAATAATGATTTCATTATGCTTTCATACATACATACAATGCTACAACTTCTTTATCCTACTCACCAAATACTGTTCTTTTCATTGTTCAATTTCTTCTTTTTTCCTTTTCTTTTCCTATATTCCTCTCTCCTTCACTTCCTTCTTTTCCCCATCTCTCTTCTTCCCTTCCTCCTTTCCTTCTTCCTTCATTTTCTTCTTCCTTCTTCCCTTTTTTTCTTTGTTTCTTTCTCTTTCTCTCTCCCTCCTTCTTTTTTCTTATTTCTCTGTGTAGGTGTGCATGCTATTGAGGATTGAATCCAGGACTCCATGAATGCCAGACAAGCATTTTACCATTGAGAGGCTCTGTCTCAAAGGAATAGGTAGAGTGTAATAGACCTGTTCATCCAACATTCCGTTCTGGCCTCTGCATGAGCCACATAGACACATAAACCACAGGGATCCACATGCGCTCTCTCTCTCTCTCTCTCTCTCTCTCTCTCTCTCTCTCTCTCTTTCTCTTTCTCTCTCTCTCATGCAGAAACATATAAAGAATGCATGCCCACATATTATGTTTTATCTATAACATCGACATGCATGATTAGAAATGCATTTCCTCCCATGCTACTACATATTTCTAAGACACAAATATGTGCGAGCAAAAATGTCAGATTTTAATTACACCCATTATAGAAATGAGTTAGATAGACAGTTTCCCAGCTCTGACTAGAAAAAGGATCATCAGCTGATTCCCACTAGATATATTGTAGAAGTAAGTTATATACAATAATTTAGACATTTTGGCCAACAAGGTTGAGACATCTAAGTCATTTTCCTTGTGTATCACATGGATCATGAATGTAACCTCTGGGATGAAAGCCAGATTAATAAAACAGAAACATAAAACATGTATTTACCAGTTTTATGTGATAATGGTAACTTTCATAAATTAATAGTTAAGATTTAGGAAAGTATGATGAAAAATGTGGGTAGCCATGTAGATAAGTGATTGCACACACAGATTATGAAGAAATGATAACACACAAACTCGGTAAGAATTATTTGATAAAATTGTTTCTGGTTTCTAAAATAGTAAACTGGTTCCACAGGAACAGTACAGGACACCTGTTCTATTTTCAAGGCAGGTAAGTCAGAAGGAGCTGAGTTTTGGTCTTCTGAGTGGCTTCACTGAAAAGGAATTTTGTTTTCTGTGTCCAGCCTTGAGCAGTTATGGAGCAGAGAATGAGGCAGAAAATGTATAGTCAGTTCAGGAATCCTGGAATGAGAGCACATGCATGTAATCCCAGTACTTATGATGTCTGGGCAAAAAGATCTGAAATTGTAGGCCACCCTGGGCTGTCTCTAAACAACCTGAGAAAGAAACTGATGTGCCATACTTTGGAAACGACACTATTAACCTTAATAATAAAAAGTATAACACTGGCTAAAATGATAGAAAATAGTATTTGCTTCTGAATGTTACTCATCAATTTTCAAATTTTCAAAAGATTAATTTTCAAAAGTTAAAATTGAAACTAGTTGCTGAAAGTTGCATTGATAGTCTCCGTCCAGTGATTGTGAAATTCAAGGATGATATTTTAAGATTTAAGGGGAAAAAAATCTTCTAATGTACATAGTAGTTCCTTACAGAACAGCCACTGGTAACTGCTAGTGTGAAAGCCTTTCTAGACTACTCACTCCAGGAACTCAGTAGGTCTTTAGGTTATGAAATGAAACAGTCCAGTTTGATAGATGAAAACCTCTAGGTTTGTGAAGCAACCCTTGGAAGAAATTGTTTGGGCAGTACAGTGGCATATACCTGCCACTGGGGAAATTAAAAGGAATGTAATTTCCCTCAATATAGCTGAGGAAAAAATAGTTGATGTGCACACTTTGATGGTTTCTCTTTGATTTTCTTTGTTCGGTATCTGTGTTATATGCTAATTCAGACTGATTAAATATATACAGATCTTGAAGAAATAGCTGATGTTCAAAAATTTCTTCAATACTCTTCAGCTATAACTGTTTGTCTAGTTTTCTCATGGTAAAATGATCCCTGGGCCATTTCATTGCTCTGAAGATGAAAATCACTTTGGGTTATATTCATTAAGTATTTTCTGGTTTTAGGCTCTATCAACAAAAACCAATATAATCAAAACTAGAGTATTTTGAGATTTACTAAGTGTCTTTAATACACTGGTTGTAATTATCAAACTTACCACTTGTATTCTAAATAATGCAGCAGAAATGGTTTTTATAAATGTGAATTTGGATATACAGTAATGGTACATGTTCACTCACTTAGGAGCACCCTTGTGCTGGCTAATTTTATATCAAGTTGAGAGAGGCCTGAGTTATCTGAGATAAGGGAACTACAATTGAGAAAATGACTATAGAAGATTGACTTATGGGCAAGTCTATGGGGTATTGTCTGAGTTGATGACTGATGTGGGAGGGCCTATCCCACCATCCCACAAGAGATGGTGCCAGCCCTGGCCATCTGGTCTTGGATATTATAAGAAGCAGGATGTGAGAGTAATGGGCAACAGGTTAATAATCAGTGGTCTTCTATGGTATCAATTTCTGTCTCCATGTTTCTGAGGTGTTTGTATTCCTCCTTTGACTTCTTGCAGCACTGTAGTGTGAATTTTGGGTAACAATCTGGGATAAATCATTTACTATCAGACTTTTATGGTCATATTTTTTTCATTACACTTATATAATACCCAACTAAGAAAAGACCTCAGCCTTTTAACGACAATGGCAACACAAAGAGAAAAACAGTACTAGAAACCAGGCATCTATTCTCTTCTAACAACAGAACCAAGAGGTTTATTTTATGGGAATTCTTTTGAGAATTCCCATCTATAGAATTTCAGAACTTGAGTCAATATAAGGTACTTTTCTTCCAAAGGCGCAACACACTCTGAAGAAAGGGAACATACCAAGGCAAAGTATTTCATATCTGTGAAGGTATACCATGCCAGCTGAAAGTGTTATATACATGTGAAGTTACACGTAACATTTGATTATATCTGTGGTTATAATGACAGAATAAAATAATTGATCATTAATCTATATCTCAGTAGGCTATGTATGTGGTGTTTAGAGATGTGACAGGTGCATTGTTAATTATAATTAAATTCATGGTTCTTTATTTAGACTTCTATTTTGAAATAAAATGTTTTTATCAATCATCTTCTAAATAAAAGAAAAACTGATTTACACAATATTTGAAAATCTGGTAAAACTTTCCAAGTTTGACATAGCTTTTATTATTAGATATAATAAAAAGAAGGGCTGTGGGGAGGGAGACAAAACAAAAACATGATAAATGATAAATCTGTATGAAAATGCTATAAACATAACCCTTACTATGTATGCTATATTTAAATATTAATAAGAATAAGATGGTAGATTAATTTGAACCTTGCACCATTCATAATTAAATATGTAAAACCATAACAACTTACATAACTACATACTGCCCCATGATCAACCAGGCCTGGAGATGAAATTAGATTATCATGCTTTCAGAACTATGAAGCATTATTATCTAAATATTTAAATGTACTTTTTTCCAGGATGCAATATTTGTGTTTTTCTGGTCAGTAAAACCTGTTTCTTCTTCTGTGACAGGAAAAGGTAAATAAATAAATGAGCCACTCTAATTTGGCTCAGAAGCTAACAATTTTTGAAAGTTAGTTATGGAACATAGTTTTAAGTGTATTTTCTCTAGAAAATAATGAGTTGCAGTCTCTCAGAAGCTCAGGCACTAAAGGGCTCACTTCTGAGAACATAGGCAACAAGTGCATTTGCCTGAAAACACTCAGATATATCTCATTACTGACAAACTAATTCTATTGTCCATCAGTGCCTGGAATTTTAGTAAAAGCTCAAGGAAACTCAAAGACTGATGAGTTGAACAGCATTAGAATTCTCCCCTCCATCTGAAGGATGTACTGCTCTGGGTATAATCTCAGTCATTTCATTTAGGGATTTGGAGAGTGCATTGCCTCCACACTAGAGTCCAGATATTTCTAGAGATATTGACATTACATGAAACATTGGTGTCAAAGTCATATTTAACTTATACAAATGTATGAGATTTAGAAGCTTTGACAGCTAAACAGGAAAAAATTTACATAAATATAAGTTACTAACTTATAAAGAAAATGAGTTAGAAATCTAATAACCATGTAGAGTCACATAGGGAAGATGTATAGTTCTCTCATACATTTATATATAATATTATATATTTATATATTTTATATAAGCATAATAAAATATAATCTACTTATGATGTTAAATGTCTACAGATTTATCTTATAGTAGTAAAATGTACAGGGTCAAAGGATAGACACTCTATAGCCAATATATATTAACAGCAAAAAGAATTGTTTTAAACTTTTTGTACATTGTAAATATTTTTTTCAAAAGGGAACTAACCACTCCAAGCCTGAAGACCTCATTCTATAACCCTAGTCTTTCCTATTCTGCATTAGGTCAAATGTATCTGTTCCATTACACCCATTGGCTAAAAAGTATCTATTCCTCTCTTGGTATCATGGTTCACCCCAACTCTAGCACAACACAATTCATGGTCAAACATGAAGAGTTAAATAATTCATCCTAATTTGGTCTATTTTCTTTCCTCACTACTTAAATTCTACTTTGATTTGCAGAATTGCTCCCTGGATACGTTCTCTTCATTTCTGGATAATCATAAATTTCCCACCTCATGGTAAGCTGAATTCTCCATAAACCAACAATCTATGTAAAGTTGTGTATTTGGTTATATCTTTCCATGAAAACAAGGTGGTATATTGGGATTCACAGTGAGAATTAGATCTCTTACTATGCACTATATAAGACCTGAGAGAATCTTTCACTATCTACGTCTCTCAATTTATTATCTTCCATTTGCCTCCCGTTCAACTTCCTCCATATTTACTGAATCCCCTCTACTTGTACATGAACTGCCCTGCTTTTCCCACTTTGCCTAAGTGTCTTTGTTCCTTCTTGTTGTGTAGCAACTTCTTCTGAGAAACAAACAAATAAACAACACCAAAAACCGAAAAAAAAAATCCTTTCATCTTACAAGGAAGCACCTCAAGACTCAAGATGCTATGGAGGTGAGACATTCTATTCTGTAGGAAAGCTCATGAAGCTCAGGAGTACAGGACTCAGAAGTTTAAGAGGTCCTTGAAAGTGACCAGATATACTAAGTGACTCCCTCTTTTTTTAGAGGATAGAAGCAGTTGGAACTGCTGATGGATACTCTCAGATAAACCTAGTTGCCCAGAAGATTCCCAGACCATCCAACACACAGAAAAGGGATAGAGATCAGCTGAATTGCCTAAAGCCTCTCAGAAATCTGAGCTTTCTGGAAAAAGCCAAGACCCACAGGGCTTCCTGGAAGAGACTGAGACCATCTGGGCTACTAGGAAAGAAATTCTTCCAACATGTTGAGCGGCCTGCTCAACTGAGTTGGGCAGTGCGTTCCAGTTTTCCAGTTTTTGTGAGCTGTCACTAAGGAATTGTGCCACATAACACCTCTTGTCACAGCTATCTGAAGTTCTTCATTGTTATTCAGAAATTATTTGTCAGGGAGGTGTACCTTCCGACCCGTTCAATTCATAAACTTCTATGGAACATACTTCACACATGTTCTTTGATATTTTAGTCTTCTTCAGAGCAACTTAGTCTTGAATAAAAGTTTTTAGAATTAGTATCACTTGTATACACTGTTCTAACATTCTAACACAAAATCAGTTAATATCAGGACTTTTTTTTTCCCCTAGGCCAGGATATTAGCTGCATTTCCACACATAGTAATAAATCCAATATTGTTATCACTAGATGATATAAGTTGAGTAAGTAAGTCATATGATCTTGAGGAAGCTCTAGAACTATGAAAAATTCAGATTTCCTGTGGGAAGTTTGATTAACAAAATAGAAACTTGGTAGGCCTGCAGGAATAGTTAGAAGTATTTTGAACAAATGAAGTCCTGTAGCCAAAGTATGTTTTCATACTAATGGAGGAAAACAAGTTTTTTTTTCTTAGTTTTAGCAGCATCTAGTTCAGTAAGGACTATTATGGACTGGAGAAATGGCTCCTCATTTAACAGCACTGACTACTCTTGCAGAAATTCTGAGTTCAATTTCCAGCAAGCACATGGAGACTCACAACCATCAATACCTCAAGTTCCAGGGAATATGAAGATAACTTCAACCCTCTGTGGGCAACCCAGGCATGCATGTGGTGGATATACATACATGAAGGCAGAGCATTCAGACACATAAAATGAAATCAATGTTAAAAAGGACTAATATATGTTTATTTCAAAGAGGCCAAGCTAAAGTACATGTGAGGGGAACATTCTAGGCTTAAGACTGATGCAGAACATAGTCTGCACAGGGGTGAAAGCTGGGTTGCCAACTATAGTTTAGGTTATACATACACCTCCAGTATGTCCTAGAGGACTTTCAGCTGCTGTCAACTTTGTCTGCTTTGACATGAAGCTAACAGTTTCTGCATGTATATTTCTGTATTCCTATAGTCTAAAAACGAAATTGAAACAAAACTTAAACATTTTAACTAGCTTGTATTTGTAAATCTCCAGTATGGCCACACTACTGGTGTCCCATGGAGCAGAACCTACTTTCTTTATGGCCAGAAAGCGGGCTCAAGCTGACCATTTTCTCACCTTATTTTTTGGATGGTGAGATAAGCAACTTAATTTTGATTTGATGACACATACCTAAACATTAAGTGATTCTGCTTTGATTTAGCCCATTGTGTTGAGTGAAGTAATTGGGTCCAAACTAATTTTATGGGTGTTTCTCAATACTATGTATAGTGTTTTTATTCTCTCTCTCTCTCTCTCTCTCTCTCTCTCTCTCTCTCTCTCTCTCTCTCTCTCTTTCTCTTCCATACCATCCTCTGTCTCTGTCTCTCATTCTCATTTATATATGAGATGCATTTCCCTGATGATTAGGGATGTTGAGCAATTCCTTAAATGTCTTTCAGCCATTTGAGTTTCCTCTGTTGAGAATTCTCTGTTTAGTTCTATAGCCCATTTCTTAATTGGACTGTTGGGCATTTTGATATCTAATTTCTTGAGTTCCTTATATATTCCGGATATCTATCCTCTGTCAGATGTGGGATTGGTGAATATCTTTTCCCATTCTGTAGGCTGTTGCTTTGCTTTGTTGACCGTATCCTTTGCCCTACAAAAGCTTCTCAGTTTCAGGAGGTCCCATTGATTGATTGTTTCTCTCAGTGTCTGTGCTACTGGTGTTCTATTTAGAAAGTGGTCTCCTATGCCAATGCGTTCAAGACTACTTCCTACTTTCTCTTCTAGCAGGTTCAGAGTAGCTGGGTTTATGTTGAGGTCCTTGATCCACTTGGACTTAAGTTTTGTGCACGGTGATAGATATGGATCTATTTGCAGCCTTCTACATGTTGATATCCAGTTTTGCCAGCACCATTTGTTGAAGATGCTTTCTTTTTTCCATTGTGCACTTTTGGCTTCTTTGTCAAAAATTATTTGTTCATAGGTGTGCGGATTAACGTCAGGGTCTTCAATTCGATTCCATTGGTCCACATGTCGGTTTTTATGCCAGTACCAAGCTGTTTTTATTACTGTAGCTCTATAGTACAGCTTGAAGTCAGGGATCGTGATGCCTCCAGAGGTTGTTTTATTGTACAGGATTCTTTTGGCTATCCTGGGTTTTTTGTTTTTCCATATGAAGTTGAGTATTATTCTTTCCAGGTCTGTGAAGAATTGTGTTGGTATTTTGATGGGGATTGCATTGAATCTGTAGATTGCTTTTGGTAAGATTGCCATTTTTACTATGTTAGTTCTGCCTATCCATGAGCATGGGAGATCTTTCCATTTTCTGACATCTTCTTCAATTTCTTTTTTCAGGGACTTAAAGTTCTTGTCATATAGGTCCTTCACTTGCTTGGTTAGTGTTACCCCAAGGTATTTTATATCATTTGTGGCTATAGTAAAGGGTGATGTATCTCTGATTTCCTTCTCCGCTTTTTTGTCCATTGTATATAGGAGGGCTACTGATTTTTTTGAGTTGATCTTGTATCCTGCTATGTTGCTGAAGGTGTTTATAAGTTGTATCAGTTCCTTGGTGGAATCTTTGGGGTTGCTCAAGTATACTATCATGTCATCTGCAAATAGGGAAAGCTTGACTTCTTCCTTTCCAATTTGTATCCCCTTAATCTTCTTATGTTGTCTTATTGCTCTGGCTAGAACTTCAAGTACTATGCATTTTCTAAAGAAAGTCTTGTGGGCAACATGAGGTATGCCTGTCATCAAATCTACCATTTAACCCTAGGCTTCCATTTCATCACTTTAACAATCTTTATGAAAATACTTGTTATACTTTAAAAATAATGGTCCATGACAAGTTCCTGTGTTAAAGGCTTTATCCCCAGTTATTGTTACTATTTCAAGAGGTGACTGAAACTTTCAGAGGTGGAGTCTAGTTGGAGGAAGTACTCACCAGGTATGCATTGTCACAAGGTATGCTTCAACCCTTAACCCTTCCTGTCTTGGCTGCCTGAAGATGAGTAGATTCACACCATTCTGACTTTCCACTATGATTCTCTGTCTCTCTGTGGCAGCCCCAGTCAGTTGGCCTCAGAGTATGTCAGTCAAAATGTCAGTCAGACTGTCAGAATTAGCCTTTATAACGTCAAGTTTGTTTTTATACATATGAAAAGTCTAACACATACACCTCCTTACCTGCTTTATGAGCTACATATCTGCATAAGGAACTCATTTTGCTGCTTGTGGAGGCAATGCCCATTGCATTAGGAATAAATAATTTGCAAGAATTGTGATGCTTAGGTTCAGCCCTGCTGGGACCAACAAACATACAGAATACATTCATCTATAGAGTGTAGAATATTATGTCAGAAATATATGCAGCCCATTTTTACCAATACAGTGAGTCAACTTCACACATAGGAGAGAGGTGCTCAATTATTGTCAAGTTAGGATTACAGGTAAAACATCGCATATTTACTAAAATCCTTTACTTGTCATCTGAAACATATCTTCATTTGCCTCATCAGTCCATCTTTCCTACTTGACAGGCAGAATCCCACTCAGCCTAACGGTTATCACTATGCCGATGTTTGTTTTGGTAACAGCAAGGCTTCCAATCTTATTTATCAGATTCTCCTCTGTCATTATCCATATTTTCTCTGTTTCTAGTAATACTAATTCCTGACTTTGTGTAAAAATAGTTGCCATTGACTGAATAATTGTCAGGTGTTAAGTATTGTGCTCAATGCATTCATAATGACAGCTAACGTTTGTGACAAACGTGATGACAAGCACTTTGCAGACATCAACTCACTTTGCAGAGAAAGAAAAACAGATACAGTTCTTTCTAATTTACAAATGAAACAACTAAGACAGGTAAGAGAAAAGAAATGATTTTTCTTTGCTCTTCATAGTGATTTATTGGGACAGACTAGTATAACAGAAGACAGATTAACAAGAAAATAAGACAGTTATGTAATAACATTACATATTCATGCGTGTGTGTGCATGCATGTATGTATTTGTGTGTGTATGTATATGTGTGTACTTCCAGAGAAATTGGTATCACAGACTTGTGTTAAATATAGGTTTGAGTGTTGTTTGAGGCTGGAGCGATTGCTCAGTGGTTAGGCATAGTCTTTGTTGTATTTCTGAGGACCAGAGTTTGGTTCCTAGCACTCATGTCTGCCATTTTGAATTCCAGTTACAGGCAATCCAATACTCTCTTCTTGTCATTGTGATTAGCTGCATGTATGTGTACACCCACACAGACAGATGCATTAAAAATTAAATAAGTCTCTTTTCAAGAGTAGCATTGTCCACTGAAATAAAGGCAGGCACGGAGGATACCAGTTATGAGAAATCATCTAAGAAAAGTATTTTTAAAAAGGAAGGTATGCCATTTGAACTTGAATTCATGCTCTTCCATCAGTAAGTGCCTCTGGTTTTCTGAAGTCATCTCACACATGGTGTGGAGCCAAACCTAGGAGATTCCCTTTATGGATATATATGCATTTCTCATTCACACACAACACCTGTTCTGTCGTCAAAGCATGCTTGCTTGCAGGTACTTAAAATGATCACTCAAGCTGGGCAGCGGTGGTGCATGCCTTTGATTCCAGCACTCGGGAGGCAGAGCCAGGCGGGTCTCTGTGAGTTTGAAGCCAGCCTGGTCTACAGAGGGAGATCCAGGGCAGGCACCATAACTACACAGAGAAACTCTGTGCTCTCACCCCCCCCCCCAAAAAAAAAATCAACTGATCACTCAAAGTCATTCTTATACTCTCGCCAAGAAAGAGAATTTTTCAGTGGACTGTTATAACTTCCTATTGTTATATTTTGGGGTGGTGTATAGTATTCTGTTACAGGGATGGAAATATTCAGGAACCTTCCAGCATTCATGGAGTTAGTAAGTGGAGAATCCATGTAGAAGGCTGTCAAGATTCTTGCCAGGCAAATGGTGATGAACTAACACACTTGGTCAAGTGCGTGCTTTGCTAGATTAGTACCTGAGTTCCATTGGTAGCTTTTTAGCCTAGCGAAAAAGGCCATGATAGCATACACTTGTAAACCCAGGGCTGGAGTTTGGGAGACAGCAGGTCCTAGAGTTTTGCTGAACAGTCAACCTGTCTAAGTGGTGAATCTCACATTCCAGTGATAGACCTTAGTCATATGACAAGGTAGAGAGCGCCTGTGGAATGGCACCAGAGGTTGACTCCAGGCTTCCACATGCATGCACACATATACATGTACCCACACATATGTAAACATGCACAACTTCAAAATGTACACTCACGTTATATACTAATTCTTATTATAAACATCAAAAGTAGATACTGGCATCAGTATAAAGATATTAAGGCTCATAATGCTTGAGTAGTCCCATTTGCCTAAACCAAGATTAAGTTAGAGATACAGAACCTCAAACTGATGCTTTCCAAACTTCTCCCTGGGTCCTTCATGTGATGTGTATTGTGAAGGGACACCATCACTTCAATTTCTTGATAGAGTGTCTTCTTCATGGCTAGTATAACAAGGGCTTCTTAATAAGTAAAGGATATCAAATAGTAGAATGTTTTAATTCTACCTCATTGTTCACTTTAATGACCATATTAGCAGATGTGAAACAAGTTATGTGGCAACAGGACACATAGGTTGCACTAAAATAATTACAGAGTTTGAGTGAGAAACTACCCCCCAAGTCCTTGGGAACAGTTATGATATAAGGTTTATCATGAGGTTCACCACTTGTTCCAATTCAAAATCCTGTCCATATCCATCTTCCCCCAAATACATCTATATTCTTTTCTGGGACATTTATGTGGGAAAAAAAAAAAACTCTTCATAGGAAGAGTTCTTTGAATTGAATGTCAAGTATTCCCAAGGTTGCCAAGAAGTCATAACTTCATCTAATAAATCTGTTATGTTAAAAACATGTTTTGTTAGTATTTGATACTGTGACAAAATAATTAAGGAAATCAACTTAAAATAGGAAAGGTTTGGGGCTCATGATTTCGGAGCCTGTGATTCCATTGTTCTTTTGTTTCTGGGCCTGTGGTGAAGTGGAACCTTATGACAGTGAACATGAGATAGACCAGACATACTTACTTAATTGTTTCTAGGAAGCAGAAAGACAGAAGAAGAAGGGGCTTAGGACAAAAATGACTCTTTGAGAGCTTGAGACCTATAACCTATTTCTTTAACTGAGCTCAACATCTAAAAGTTTCCTTGACTTCTAACAGGGCATTAATACATCAATGGGTGAATGTAGCAATCCATTTTATGAGGTCAGAGCCTTTGTGATCCAGTCACCTTCCAAAGGCTCAACTGTGACTACCACTGCACTGTAAAACAAACTTTCAGCGTATGAACTTTGAAAGATACTTCATATAAAACAACTCAGCATGATTCTTTTCTTTTTCTTAAATCCAGAAAGAAGATATATATCAAATACAAGAATGAGTGATCTCCGACAATGGTCTCTAGCACCTCAAAAAATACAGGACTCAAGATCCACAATATAACAATAGTACATCATGTAATAGCTTTATGGTATTATTCTAAAGGTATTTTAGGATATCTGTAGTTGGTTGGTTGGTTTTTTTCTCTCTTTTCTCTTTGGTCTTTGGCTCTTGAGGGCCCTGCCACCCAGCTACTGAATAAACATAGGGAGTGTTATTCTTACATATAAGTGCCCAGCCATAGCTTGGCTTGTTTTAGCCAGCTTGTCTTAACTTAAATTATCCTGTCTATGTTCTGCCTTTGGGATTGTACCTTTCTCTATGTTTGTATTTCTTTTGTTACTTTTTACTCCATGGCTTGCTGTGTAGTTGGGTGGCTGGCCCTGGAGTCCTCTTCTCCTTCTCTTTTTCTCTTGTCCCTCTATCTTCTCTTCCCATATTTCTCCTCTTATATATTTTCTATGCCTGCCAGCCCCACTTAGCCTTTCTCCTGGCTAGCTATTGGACATTCAGCTCTTTATTAAACCAATCAGGCTTTTTAGACAGGCAAAGTAGCACGGCTTCACAGAGTTAAACAAATGCAACATAAAAATAATGCAACACATCTTTGCATCATTAAACAAATGTTCCAGAGCATAAACAAATGTAACATATCTTCAACTAATATTCCACAACAGATGTTTTTGCCTAAAAATTACACTACATACTACATTTTATAACAATGAATGTTGACATGATATCACAGATAATACTGAATTGGACCATACAAGTGCTAGTGTTCCTAACATGACACCCTGATGTAAATGGCACCAAAGACTACATATAAGGTTGCAGAAGAAATGAGGTCACTCCTGAAGACTCTGTGTTGTTTATGGTGATGCCAACTTGACAGAAGTTAGGAGACAAATCTTCTGTGAGGAAATACCTAGACTAAGATGGGATTTCTCATCCTAGTTGTGGGCAGTAATATTTCATGTGCTTGGATCCTAGAGTGAAGGTCAAGGAGAGAGCAAGCTGAGCATCAACATTCATCTCTCTCTGCTTCCTTACTATGTACAACATGTGAACAGTATCAGTATCTGCAAACGTGAGTTGCCATGAATTTCCCTCCCTGATGGATCATAAACCTTTCTAAAATTGCTTCTGTCAAGCATTTTGTCATAGCATTGTCATAGCATTAATACACATAACCACTATCTGTGTGAATCTTGGTTATAAAATAATTCTCTATCATACTTCATTAAGTAGGACCTAGAACTGTTTTGAGATGGGTGTCCTGCCTCCTATGTTGGTAGAGGATGGGAAGAATACTTCACATTGAGACTAAGAAGAATCTAAATAGATCAGTCTTACAGGATATCCCTGTGGTCACTCTCCTTCTTTTATCAAATCATGTCTACGCATTGAAATATGTTCATTCTTTACTGAATCTAATCAAAAATAAAACACGATTTCCCCCCAGGCCTCTGAGTCTTCATTCCTGCAGGCTCCTAACTTTCAAAGCAAATTTGTTTTGTTACCATTGTTCACTGTAGTAGGACAGGCCCAGAGGATCGAGAAAATTGGCTCAGACCAGTTACCAAGGCACGCACATAAAGTATTTCCTTATGAGCCAACCTAGAGTCTGCCTGAAGGCCTAGCCACAGGTGCTGTCAGACTTCCTGGTCACTGTCAGAGGTCCTGATCATGTGGAGTCTGCCTGAGGGCCTAGCAACAGGCACTATCAGAGTTCTTAGTTTCTGTCAGAGTTCCTGATAGTGCAGAGTCTGCCTGAGGGCCTAGCAACAGCACTGTCAGAGTTCTTGATCAAAAAAGAGTTCCTGATCATGCCCAGTCAATGAGGGATGACCAGGCAGACTGGGTGCTGGGAGGAGGGTATGTAAGGCCTTCTCTGTTACTGAATGAATGAGTTAGTTATTTGCCTTCAACTGACTTCCAGTGTCTGTGCCTTGCCACCATACCTTCACACCCCCTTCTCCGAGGGAGCCATTAGAATCCAAAAACAGTTCATCTAATTTTTCAGCACATACCCATAGCCTTTGCAAGAAGAGAAAAAAAAAACATATGCCATTGTTTTTCTCTCCTCAGTTTCTTTGAGTGGGGGCACACAATTTGAATCTACAGGCTGACTCTGTGGTAGCAGTCTCAAAAATGTATTTTGTTGATAAAATTTTATTCATTATCTTAAAAGAATAGGAAATTATCATCAATGTTAACAAGTATTTGAACCCCTATCATTTTGAAGGATTTTATTTTATTTTTAATTATGCTTATATGTGTGTTGTTATATGTGGTATGTGCATGTAAGTGCAGTTCCTGTGGAGGCCAGAAGAGGGTGTCAGAAGCTGTGGTGGCTGTGAGCTGTCTGCCATAGGTACTGGGTACTGAACTTGGTTCTGTCACAAGTGCATATATACTCCTCTGAGACATCTTTCCAGCCTCCCATGTCATTTTATTAAAGATATAATAGCTACAATGCAGCACTGCCATGTGTGTGTATTTTAAGACATTTCTGTTTTATAGTGTCATGTGTATTCCACCATGTACACATACTATATATTTACATTCTTTCCTTATATTCACCAAAATCATAAACTGCTGCAAGACCAGGAGTTACCTCTTTTCCTCTGCTGAAGTTTTTTGTCCTTTTTGCTAAGCACATTTGTAATAAGACCAGCTAATTGTATTTTTCTATTATACATTCTAAAACCTACATTTTATTGCCAGAGATATTATCTCCATAAGGCCACATTGAATTGTTCTATTATTTTAAATATTCCTCAGTCTTTCACTGTACCTTTTCTACTTTTCTGAATTTTAACATTACATTCAAAATTCTTACTTGTAAGAAACAAAAGCATACCAAGAAACCAAACATGCTTGGCAAAGGAGAGTGTTTTAAAAATCAATGACTTATCATTTTTGAAGTCCTACTTACAGTATAAATTAAATAGGACGGCGTTTATTTATAGCAATCTCCCAAGAGTAGAAGAGCACACACAGTACTCCTTCATTTCTTCTGATAAACTTCCCCTTACATTATTTCACACAGCTTTCATGACTGCAAATGTCAGGCAAGTGTTTAAGAACATCACATGATGATTCACCATCATTCCCTCTCAGCACAATTCAGGTATAAAAGTGGGTTGTCCCAGTGGTTCATATCAGGGCAGAAAATCAGAAGTGAAGTTGGAATGAATCTCAGAATTTTAAGTATTTGGTACTCCCTGCTGATTGAAAAACATGAATCAGACTTGAACATTGTCCTGCTTCAGAGGCCATTATGTAGGCCTTTCTGGGCACTAGAAGCTCATAACTCTTTTTGCTAAAGTAGGTAGTGAGGAGGATTCAGATTTGAGATACTGGCTCTGCCAGTCTTCCAAGGAATATGCTGCCCCTGCTTTGGTGAGGAAGTTGCTTATCAGAGTCAGGGGTACTATTCCAGCTGGGTCCTGAAGCATCTACTGACCCTCATCTGCCTGGATCTCCACTAGTGAAATGCAGCTCCAGATTCTAAGTTGAAATCCTTAGTGAGTATGTGGTAGTCTATCTATCTTGTCTGTGGAGTCTGCATCTGCATACCAAAGCAACTCAATAGAAATATGTTTGGAGAAATAAAATATACCTGCATTGAACATGGGATGCTTTTATTTATTCACCCAAAAAAATGCATTGTTATAATAACTGTTTATATAGCATTTATGTTGTATTCAGCATTGAAAGCAATCCATAGGTGTGCGTAAGCTATATGAAAATACGGTACCATTTTATATGGGTGATTTGAACATCCATAACTTTCAGTATCCTCAAAAAGTTCTGGAACTATACCCCATGGACACAGTGTGCTATTTGAAAAATGAAAATCTTACTAGGAGCAAGGCTTCAAGAGTACTGGGAAGTGAGCAGAAGATGGTGGGAAGGCTAAAGAACATAGGAACTCATGCACAAGGAAAGCAAGCAGTCAGAAAGAATGCTTGCTTCAAAAGCTGGTGCAAAGAAATGAGAAGACAAAGAATTTTTTTTTGTTGTTTTATTTTGGAGGGACAGTGAGGGTCAAGAGCTTGAACCCAGTGGCTGGTGCACGCTAGGCTAGTACTTTTCCATTGAATTACACTCTCAATTACCCTATCCTCTAATTTCCAGGCTTAAGTTTTGAAGTTTACTTTTATTTTCAGAGATGAATTTAGAGAATGCTGACTAAGGTTTTTCCCCTCTTTTCCTCTTTATTAAATACATATGTGCCCTTCTCATGATTATAAGGCAGGAGATAAACCACCACGCTAATTGGCACAAAGAAGTTCACACACACATACACACACACACACACACACACACACACACACACACGTAAGAAATGATATTTGCAATATAGTCAACCATGAACAGCTGAGAAAATCTAATATTTGGTGAACAACTACTTATTTCAAAATAAAAATCACAAGAATGGATCAGATACACCATGAACATGAACTTTAAAGCTGTACCTTCTCCAGGCATCTTCAAGTCTTGCTGGAGCAGATGAGTCCAGGTCCTTCCCCCTCAACAAGGCATATGGAAGCTTCCAGAGCAGAGAGGAGCCCATGAAGGCATGAGAATCACTGAAACTGGGGGTTCTCCATGAGATGCCAGGACAAAATTTAGACGTCATGTGAAAAAGCTGGCTGCCCGACTGAAACACAGGCTTCGGGCACAAACACTGTGTCATTTTCCCTCACCTCTGTGGTCAGTACACCCCAGCAACGCAAAATCTTATCAGGGGAAGGCCAAAAAGAACTCCATTACATAAGAAATGTCTCCCAAAGTAAGGAAATAGTCTAAAATATAAAGTGTAACTTTTTTAAAGTTTAACAAATAAAAAGTCAGACTTTCTCAAAGTACCTATGCTAAATATTACTTTATTTTTTTATTATTCTCTTCCAATTCACATGCAGAACGACATTTTCAAACTAAAATAAAATATGTTGATAGTATAAAATTGCTATAAAATTTTAAATCTTATATATATATATATATATATATATATATATGTATATATATATATATGCATGTGTGTGTGTGTGTATGTGTGTGTGTGTGTGTGTTAAGAAATCCAGCAAAATCCAGCAACGGACAACTCTAATCAAACTTTAACTAATTATACTTTAAATTAGGTTATTGAGCCTTCTCATGTTTGAATAAATTACAAAATCTAGAGCACTAGAGGAGTCCTGCTCCTATACAGACTAACCAGTTGTTCTATCCCTGCTTGATTTTAATAATTTTTAAGTATACAAAAGCTTGCTAAAGCTTTTCTGCTTTTTTCCCATTTAGGATTATAACTCTCCAAAAAGAAATACTATCACTAAGATTTTTAAGGTGTGTGTGTGTGTGTGTGTGTGTGTGTGTGTGTGTGTGAAATATAGGCATATGTAGAACACACATGTTCATGTGTGTGAATGTGGGCATGTTTGCACCATGGTATCTAAGTCGTGATTGGATGATGATCTTAGGTATTGATCATTGTCTTACACTTCATTTGAGAGAAGATCTCTTATGGTTTGCCACTGTAGGCCAGACCAGCTAGCCTGTAAGCATCCAGGGATTCACTTGTTTCTATCTCTGGTCTCACAATATGAACATTGGGATCCCAGACGGGTGCTGCTATGTCTGTCTTCCAGATGGTTTTGTGGATCTAAACTCTGGTCCTCACAAATTTACATGATTAACACATTACCCACTGAACCATCAACCTAGCCCTAATATCAGTTTTATACAAAACAAAAATTCCTACATGGAGGATAATGTTGAGCTGAAAGAGTAGGAATGGAAGAGATACCTAAAAGAAATCTGTATTGTGGGGAAAAAGACTTCAAAGAGTGTTTTGTTTCTGGCTTCATATCATGTTAACAAAACTTAATAAAATAATTTCTGGAAGTAACTTTTAATTGTCCTTATTTATTTATTTATCTTTGCTTTTACCTAAAGGAATTTAGTAAGACATTACCTTTTGGATTGTTGCCAGCAATACTAAAATGTTCAGTAATTAAACTTGTTATTAGTGTTTTTAAGAGTATGCAAATGTTACTCATTAAGCAGGGGATGGATTGTTTCCCAGCCTGTGTTGCATGAGTGTAGCATTTAATTGTATGGATATTGGTTTGGATGTTGGTAAGTGACAAAAACTGTCCCCTCAGAATACTCCAGGAAATAAAGTCTATGCATCCTGGGGCAGGCTTAATGAAATCGACAAAGAGTTTGTTTCTCTGGGGTGACTTTAAGTTTGTGCAGATGCACTAGACCTCCCTGAGGATGAAGAGATGGTTTTATCATCAGTGATTTTACCCCTAGATGAGGGGATGAAACACCTCTGGTCAGCTTCTCCTATTAAAGAACAACATTTTACATTCGTTATTGCAACAGAGTGCAGGTTATGCTGCACTAGGGAGCCTGTGGCGACTGGAAGAACTGACATTTGCTGTTGTAACATTCATAGGTGGGCTTGGGATCTTGAGCTAAAATGAGCACACGTTACTCATTCCTTCAGATGACTTTGCACTTATTGACTCAGTGCATGCTTGGTTTGCATTATTCTCAATAGAATTCATAATGTTTATGCCTCTAGACTTTTTAAGTTCATCTTAGAATGAAGATCAGGAAAAAAAAGCCAATCATATCTTTTTCTAAAATAGCTTTATGTGGAGTCTTAGAGCTCAGTCAATTAAATATTAAAGTCTCATGGATGGTGAGAAGTGCAGATCTCTGGCATGAACCAAGCTGGCTGACAGAGGGGCTTTGTGTCTATGTAGTAAGCTCCATGAATCTAGTTTTATCAAGTGTGCAAGAACTGTCAGTGGTTCTATTTATATTTGTCGAATTAATCCAAATGTCAGCCTCAAGAAGCAATAAGCTGGTGAGAAATTACAATCCGTGCCCATGTTGAGGGTATAGTTTTTCTAGTTTCTATACTAATTTGAGTCCTTGCTGGAGAAAGATTTCCTGTTGCAGTTTGCTCTGATAGAGCTGACAGTCTCAGTACACAGACATACTGCTTTCACACCCTGTGTGCACCTAAGAATATGTGCTGGGATGGGAAGCCAATAGTTGTCTGCTTTCCAAGGGTCCCCATTCCTTCAATATTTCATCACTTCTTCACTGTACACATTACTAAACCCAGTGTTCAACCAACACCGGGGATCATCTTTTCAGAGTACTCAGACATTAGAAAACAAAAGAAGAGGATGGAAAATTACCTTGCAGAAAACCTCAAAAACTAACTTTGACCTGTCCTATGGCAAAAGACTGTATAAGAATCCCTGATACTATATGAAATGTGGCAGAAAAAGGGGGTGAAAAAAAACAGATATTTATATAATTTATTATTCACATATATTTGCATCGATGTATTATTCTTAAAATTACCCCTAACTTATGGAATATCTTCTTATAAATTTAATGAAACTGATTTGCTCAGAAAAATTACCAAAAAGCTTTCTCTGCACTGGAAAACAATAAAGGTGCTTCTTCTTCAGGGTGGCACAATCTCCCTCATTCAAGAGACCAATGAGCAATTTCACATTGTATTTCATGTTACACTGGTGGTCAGATATGGAAATCTTCAACGTTGCCTTTCTCTATCACCAGAATTAATTGTCTCATAAATGTATGGCATCATTGTTATTCTCATCACCATTATTGTCTTTACCATCATCACTGTGTTGCTTTGAGTAAAAATGGTCCACATAGGCCCGTAGGGAGTGAAACTGTTACTATTAGGAGGTATGGCCTTGTTGGATGAAGTGTGTCACTGGGGATGAGCTTTGAGGTCTCATCTGCTTAAGCTATTCACAGTGTGGCAGTCTCCTCCTGCTGCCTTCAGACCCAGATGAAGAACTCTCAGCTACATCTCCAGCACCATATATACATGCATGATGCCTTGCTTCCCATCCTAACAATGAACCAAACCTACAACTGTAATCTAGCCCCAATTAAACATTTTCCTTTATAAGAGTTGCTGTGGTCTTGATGTCTCTTCACAGAAATAGAAACCCTAACTAAGACAGTCACTACCTAAAAGTTAATGAACATCATCACTATTATCAACATTTTCATTATTATCATCATCATTATCACTGCTGTCATCACTATCACCATCATTGCCATTCACATTAAATACGCATCATTACCATCATTGTTATTGCTTGTAGACGAATTTCTAAATGGTCTTATTAAATAAAAAACATGGAGTCAAATATAGGGGTGAAAGCCTTAGAGAAAGATCAGGGAAATAGGGAAAGCCACAGCTAACCTAACCTCACCAACTCAGCAGCTTCCAAATTCGAGTTACTTCCTGTCTACCCATGCCTTTATTGCCTTGTTGTTCTGCCCTCTCATTGGTTCTCCTAGCCCAGCTACCTCATTCCCTCTTCCTACCCAGCTCTGTCACTTTCTGTCTGTCTGTATAGATCTCCAGGCCTTTATAACTGGTACTGGGATTAAAGGTGTACGTCACCATGCTTGGCTCTGTTCCCCACTGTAGCCTTGAACACACAGAGAACTGCTAAGTGATAGGATGAAGGGCATGTGCTACCACTTTCTGACTTCTTTGTTTACTTAAAATGGCTTGCTATTTCCTCTGATCTCCAGGCAAACTTTATTTATTAAAGCACAAATAAAATATCACTGAATTTCAGCACAAATAAAATATCATAATTGCTATTATCACCACCATTATCATTATCATTATCATAACATAACCATTAAATTATGTTCATCATCACCACCACTGTAACCATCACCAGAGATATTCTACACTCACTGTGTCCAAGGTACAGTGTTAAGTATCATATTTGAATAAAAGTGACTTAAATCTTGTCCTAGTGGTGTTTCTATCATTGTTACAAAAACTATGGCTAAAAACAACTTAGGCAGGAAAAGGGTATATTTCATCTTACAGTGTTCAGTTCATACTCATCACTGAAGGAAGTCATGGTAGGAACTCAAGGAAGGAAACTGGAGGCAAGAACTGAAGCAGAGACCATGGAGGAATGATGCTTACTGGTTTGATTTCTATAGATTGCTCACACATGCTTTCCTATATGACTCAGTACCACCTTACCAGGGATAGCACTCCCCTTCATGTGATGGGCCCACCCACATCAACGATTATTCAACAAAACACAATACAGACTTCTTTCTAGCCAATCTAATGAAGGCATTTTCTCAACTGAAGTTCATTTTCCTAGATAATTCTATCTTCTATAGAGTGAGAAATAAAACCAGCCAGTACAACTGTCATTAGTCTATAGTTAAGATTAATTTATATATTACTGCCACGTGCCAGGCAATTCTGCTAGTACATTTTAAATATCTTTTTTTAATTCTAGTATTGCAAGAGCTGTGATGTATAGGAACTTCTAGAAACAGAGACAGTGGATGAAAATTTTTTCATATATATGTATATTTAAATATATATTTTCCTAGATTAATATATATTAATAAATAAATATGTAAAATTAATATATTTTAAAATTTGGAATCTTTCATAACGATTTAGATACTGCTACTAGCCAAGAGAGATAGAATTTTTAAAAATTCCCTTTGAAATTAATTTACACAAGACTGTAGGTTTATCATTATCTGGAGCAGATGCTGAATCTATGAAAACTAATGTTTTATCTAAGGTCAATCAATAATCAATCACCATTATGTGTATGAAAAATTTTAACACTTTTCCTAATAAATATTAATGTGAATCTGAAACAAACTTATTGTATCCATGGTTCAAGTGCCTATACTTAATTACATGAAGATTGTCATATGAAAATATTAAGAAAAGCAAGAGGCAAAACAATCAAATTGTACAGTTTTTCAGTTTTCACATGGATCTGATACAAATTATGGCAGCTTATACTTGCTAAAGTTCAATGACCAATGCATTTAACATTAACAGCCAAAGGACTTCTATGTGTGAGAACTCCATGAAAGGTGGTGATTTAGAGTTACTCTGGGACTGGAGCTGTTCCTGGAAGGCCTGCATGTTCATGAGAGTCTCACCCAAACAAAAGAAGGAAATCTTCTTAGCTAAATCAGAGAGACCCAGGAAAGAAAACTGCAATTAACATGAGAGGTCGTCTTTTCTCACCTGCATCCTAATGGAGAGTGTGATGATGTAGGGAATATTCTCAGGGGCCAAATTCTGAGGAGCTTTGGATATTAATTCTAGACTTGTGTGCCTAGATTACTAAGATTTGCAGTGGATGCCATTTTGTTGGTTCAAGATGTATGTGAAAGAGATGTATATTTCTTATGACATAAGTGCCTGGAAATATAGTTGGTAGACTGTTTGACTAGCTCTCACCAAACCCTAAGCTTGTGACCTGCTTTAAAAATCTACTGCCTCAATATATACTGAATAGGTATTTTAGTTATGTTCATAGACCTCCTAATGTTCTTATAAAATATAATGGGATATGTATTATTTTGAGTGTGTGGCATTTCAGAAATGAATTATTGGAGCATCCTTATAACTGTGACAAATTGAACCCATTACTGAATAAAAGCTCCTTGAGGTGTGGAAATTTTTATTTGACCTCAGATTTAGCTCTTCTTTTCTTAGAAAGAAAAAAGTATCCTCTCATACTTTGTCCAGTATTAAATGTCATTCTTTAATTTATCTAAATGTCTCCAAACTCATTGATTAAAGTATAGTATATACAATATCTTCTTTAACATTTAAACACTCATGTCTAATAAAAAATAAAGTTTTTGACAGGTTTAGTTCCATTTACTCAATCAAAAATTACCTAGTATATTTGTTGTTTCTATCTCCAAATACTTTTAATTCCACTATCTATCTCTAAGAGTTTCCATTCATCATACTTAGACATTGGGTACTGATTCACCTAATATAAATCTAAATAAAGTAATTTTCTCACATAGCACAAAATAATGAGACTTGAAGTAATGATCCCAGGTCAAAGTGGGTAGATGTCATACTTCTGGGCATCATTGCTCCAAGGTGCTTTTTCTACTTTGCAGTAACTGATAGACATACATATTAATGTTTGTAGTATTCTCCCTGTTTCAAGTCAGCTGCCCCTCCTTCTGTGTCTCATCCAAGTTTCAGACGGGACTCAAAAAAAAATAAAACATCAACAAAGATAGTAAGAGCTCCAGCTGTATCAGCAAAGTAAAATTGTGATTTCCAGCCAACTTGAGTTTTTATCTTAAGGATAGATTGTTGTATATGATCACAACAGGCCTTGAGCAAGAAGAGAAAATGTAATTATTTTTTTTAATTGTGTATGATATAACTCTCTTGAAAACTGGGCTTTTTATTAGTAGAGGAGGAGATGAATAAGGTATTGAATAGGTATCTAGTGGTGTCTGCTAGGTTGAAAAATCCGGAAGCCATTCCTTGTGAGCCATTAACATTTATTTTCAGAGCTCTAAGATGTGGCAAGATTAGAATTGCTTGGCTGATTAAGACATGTTATGCATGGTTGTGAAACTCTGAGTAGAATTACAAGTTCTCAGATACTAATCCTATGCACTCAGATTCTATTGACATACATTTTGTTTCATGACTCAATTACTCTTTAGTTAATCCCCCACCAAATAAAAGTCCTTGTTTCCAAAAGTAAAGGGGTGATCAAGAAAGCTATCCAACATTCATGTCTATCCTCCACAGGTGCACACATGGGGATAGGTACCACAAACACATGTGAATACACACATATACTATACCACAAACACAGGCAAACATCCACACAACTGTTGAAGTATGTAACATATTATGAAGAAATTATTCTCTGATTGGGATAAAATACTCTTTTCCACACATGAGTTATTTCTGTAAAATATTGTGAAACAACCAGAACTCATCAAAAGTCTGGCACTGGTGCGGCATAGCCACTACACTGAAGACAATTGTTGTCCTTTAAGTTGACAGTAAGTGATAAAGTGTGTGTGTGTGTGTGTGTGTGTGTGTGTGTGTGTGTGTGTGTGTGTATGTGTGTGTACCTAAAATACGGAAGTATATTGGACATTTCCTTGTATGCTTGAGTGAACCATTACATTTCATGGAGGTCATAGAAAGGAACATTCTTTGATAGAAGTGAAAATTGAGATGAGCTGAAAGGAAACTATTTCATTGATCTAAGTATATCAATAATTCACAGGTCAAGATCAAAAACTGGCTCTCCGAGCTGATCTGTAAATCAAAGCTGTCCTACACAGCATCTCATTGCTCTTCATCAGCACTTTCACACATCACCATGTAACTTTTAGCCTCTTCTCTCTATAATCAAATCTACCGAGATGGGATTTCAGTTGCAGTTTCTAAGAACAACAGCTGCTATAAAGCTCTAAATTATTAAGTGCAATTTAAAAATGCAAAATTTTCACTTTTCCTCTATCAACTTTCTTCTTCAAGAAGCTCAAATAACCTGTTGAGAGGTAAACGAAGGGTGTAAAGATGGACAATGATTAAAAAACACTAAGGTGGGTAAGAAAGATCTGATTGTGAGAGCTATGAAAGGAGTGATGAGCTCAGCAGCTCCACAATGCCTGAGCAGACAACAGTCATTGTTGTTGGCTGTTGGATGTAATCCATAGATTAAAGGACTTCAAACCTAATGGGAAGCATTTTCCAAGACATTATCTTCACTGTCTCTTGCAGATGAATAGGATACAAGCAAAGAAGCTAGTGGTTTGGCATGTTTTCCTATGACTTACAGATTTAATAAAACAGATAGAAAACCCATTTATCTATTTTATGAGTCCCAAACCTGTGGGCTGTAATTTAAGAAATGAAACATTGTATGTTCACTCACCATTTTCGTTATTTTAATTGCATGTTTCTAATAGCACATTTGTTGTTATCATTTTCTGAGATTGCTTTGCCTGGGAGCATTCTCCTTCTTCAGTGGTAGGAGAAACAATAGCTATTTCTCAATTGCTTCTAGTCTAACTGTGTAGAATGTCTCCAACGGTGGTACTGGGAATAGAAATGGGTTTCAGTCTAGCATAGCGAATCATGCATATTTACTCCTCCTTTCTCAGCCACTATCTTTTATGTCAGGAAGGCACTGACAGTGAAGTATTAACAGTAACAAAGATTCTCAAAAAACTGCTTTTACATGTTCCTATCATATGGGGAATATCTTCAAGTTTTTCATTTATTCTCAAATCAGAGGAAACATGTTTGTATTTATAGAATTATCATTCATTTGAAACAAGAACAATCAACTAAAGAGCTCTAGCATAACAAAATTCAAGTTTATAAACTATCAGTCGTGCTTGAGATATTTTAATCCAGTATTGACAGCTGGAATCAAGTTCAAAGACTCAACTAAGTATTATTTTTTTCTGCTTTTAGATATTGCCAAGACAAATAATTCCTTCAAATGAATTTATTGAGCTTCCATTGTATGCCCAGAACTCTGCTACTCATGGTAAATACAATAGAAACACTAAAGAAAATGTTCATGCTCTATTGGGATTTAACCACATAGACAAAACACTCCAGACCACTTACCTTTGCCATCCACTCAACTCTCCTTTGTTCTGTGAGAAGTCTATTACATCTAGAAAAGGTCAAAGGCTAGTCAACAAATTCTCTTCTGTATGGTGGTAATCAGACCTATCCAGGAAATCAAGTCTTGAATTGAAACTAAAGGTTAATCTATTTGGAGAAACCCACTTACAGCCAAGTGGAATTGTCCAATTTTCCTTGTCTGTTTGCAAAATACAAATAAAAGCTCTGACTAATGTACATGAAACAATGAGAAGCCCCGGAGATAGGCAGTCAGTGACTTGGAGACCTGAAGAAAGCTTTAGTGGTAATTGACATGGCTTATCTTGCTCACCCTGTCAAACAAAGTGACAATACAGAAAGACCAAAAGTCACATATAAATGTATCCATGTCAGAATCAAAGGGCCAACAAATGCTTTTAAAAATCCAACCAAAAACCTAGTAATATAGAAAATGTCCTTTAGATTAGAAAGAGAAAACAAGTCTTTCCCAAATGAAGAAAACCATGAGATTTTGACACTAACAAAGCATCTCTACAAAAACAACAAAAGGCAGTTCATTTTTAAAGATTTATTTTACTTTTATATATGTGCTGTGTGTGTCTATGTGTGTGGTTGATGTGCACATGCATACAGATGGGCACAGGGTCCAGAGGAGTGCATTGAATCTCCATAAGATGAAGTTACAGTTGTGATCCATCCAGTATTTGGAAGCTGAAAACTAACTCCAGTCTCCTGCAGGAGCAGGAAGTTTTCTTAGCATTTGAGACATCTATCTAGTCCCTAAAGAAATTTCATAAATAGAAAGTGTGAAATGGAAAACATGAGCACACCTGGAAGGACAAAAAGAACACCTTAAATGAAAGCATGCTAAATATGATGTGATAGGTTTTCTTTTCCTCTTGAGTTCATAAAGCATGCTGGAGGAAAGATTGCAAAATCAAAACAATGATATAGTTCTGTATGTACACAGAAAAACCACTCAAAATAACTACACACAAAAAAATTAGTGCTAAAAAATTACAAAAACGAGTGAAATGTCTGTCTGCTATTCAGCCTAATAAATGATGACCTTGACAGATTATGGAAATGTACTTGAATAAAATTTAATACTCTGGAGCTGAGGAAATGTGAAGAAGACTTTTTTTTTTAGTCCTATGACATCTACTGAGTTCAGGCATTTCCCAATCACTCCTGCTTCTCAAACCAATTACTAGGAATCAACACGATTGTCCAGTGGTAGAGTATGTACTTTGTATTTGAAGCCCATAGGTTCACTCCCCAACAATTTCCCCTGACAATTACAACACAATTATCATTTCTTAGTCCTCAAGACTCCTCATGCTTAGAAAACTAAAGATATATGACAGCATTAGCTATCTGAGGAATCTCAATTCAACAACAAAGAATGTATTTTATACACCTTGAAGAATGAATACAATTAAAATACGGATGACAAACAAACAAACAAACAAACAAACATGTAGTCTATTTTGTGTTATCAACTCCTCCTTGGTCCTGTCCTGGAGCATAATTTTGTTTTGTTTGGGAATTTTTGGTCATGCTCAGGTTTTTTTAGTGTTTTGTTTGTTTGTTTTGATTTTTGTTTTTGTCCTTTTCTAGTGAGAGAGAGAAGGAGAGTTCATGAAGTTAAGGAGGATCTAGAAGGAGTTAGGAGAAGGGAAATAATATGATTAAAATACATTCTAGGAAGTAATTTTTTAAAATTTAAAAGAGAAAAAGTCAAAGAACATGTAAAATCCTGGCAAAGATGTACATGAACTGAATCATACAGTCAGTAACTAAGTTAAATATATGGCCACGCTGAACAAAGTCATTGGTTATTAAAGAGTGATTATGTTAATTCTATATCATCTAGTCATTAGATTCGCAAGCATTGCCTCATATTGATTGATGAAAATATCCTTACATAAGAATATATATAGTAGTTGTCTTCATAATAGCAAAGAGCTGGAAACAGGACAGATATCTGAAAGGTGGGATCGCTACATAAATTATGGTATATCCATGCCACTGTATATTACTTGACATGTGAATTAATTAGGCTGAATGAAATGTTGCATCCACAGTGAATATGCTCTATAATTCCATTAATATAACATGCTTGAAAATACCAGATTATATAAATGGGAATGGATTTGTAATTTCATTAGAGTATAACAAAGAGTGTAAAAATAGGCAAAAGTGGATGCTGTTTTGAAAAAGGCTAAAAATATGTCATAATTGGGGGAAAGCTTACTAGAAAGTACAATCAAATTCCTATAGCTCATCTAGCAACTGCACGTTATTCTAAAGCTGTGGTAAGGAAGAAAGTCAATGGTAAAATAATCTACTTCCATGAATCCTGACTGGTAACCAAGGAAAGAAGCGTGGTCACTTGTGAAAACATATCTTACTAGAACATTTTAGAGAGAAGCATGAGATGCTCATGGTCTCTAAGGTCTTCTTAAAGACTTGTAACATAACAAGGCAGAGAGAGAAATACATGCTGGAGAACAAACACCTCAGAGTGAGAAGTTAGTGACTGAAATTACCAACAGTGCGTCTCAGATGCTTAAGTGTGGCTCTGAGTGGCATACACAATTCCTTAAGGACACTGAATCCTAACACGGTATTTTGGCTAAAGACATAAAAACTCAGTCTGATCATGATAAACCATTGAACAAACAAAAAATAAGAATACTCTATTTCAAAGAAGGAAGAGGGACTACATTCAGAAATACCAAAGTCACTTTTAAAAAGGCTGTAGACATGGCATGGCCACTAGACTCATGATCTCACAGAAGCTGTGATTATCTGCAAAATACTAGCACAAGACTGGGCCAGTGCATACTTCCTCACAGATGCAGAGAGGATTCATCAAGTACCCATTTCTGGGAAATCATTTTCTTAGTAGTGTAGCCACTGACTAGTTTCTGGAGCTTCCCTAAGTGTCCCTGTTCCTGTGCTCATTTAGGAGATCACATAAAATAAAGAAGAAAGAAAAAAAGGAAAGATATAAAAGTAGGAGAAACGTCTTTGGAAGAAAATGGGGATCAATGGGATAAGAGAAAGCGAGGCTATGTATGATGAAAATTCACATTGTATAAATGCATGAAATTGTCGAAGAACAAACTGGAAAACCTTAGTCTGGTGAGAAGGCTCAGTGACTTATACACTGTTTCAGTTAGCGTTTCCACTACTGTGAGAAACAACCATGACCAAAAGTAACATGGGAAGAAAGGAGTGAGTCTATTTGTTTCACAGTTTATCATCCATAACCCAGGAGTGGGGGCAGGAGCTCAATCCGAGAACCTGGAGACTGGAACTGAAGAAGAGATCATGGGGGAACTTCATATACTGGGTTGCTCCACATGACTTGCTCTGCCTGCTTTCTTGGACCATTCAGTACTACTTGCCTAAGGGTGGCACCACCCACCCAGAGTGGCCTTGGCTCCCCCACATCAATAACTAATTAAGAACATGTCCAAAAATGGTTGCCAAAAGACCTATCATATGGAGGCATTTTCTCAATTGTGGTTTCTTCTTCTTAAATAAATGTAGCTGTGTAAAGTTGTCAAAACCACCAAAAAATAAAAAAAGTAACTATGTACACAATAAAACCAAGGACAGGTATTTATTGCCAAGCTTATCAATCTGAGCTTGATCCCTGGGGAACACATGGCAGAAGTAGAGAACCAAATCCTGCAAATTGTCTTCTGACTGCCACGTATCTGCTCTAGTGCCCCCACCCCACCCCCTACTAAAAAAATAAAATCAGTAAATGCAATTTTTATACCATTAGAAGGAATAAATGAAAATAAAATAAAAATTGAAAAGCTATATAAATATTTGGGGACATAGGAATTTAAAGAGACATGACAAATAAGTGTAGTACCTGATTCTGTGCTGGATTATGTCTCTGTGTGCTGGTGGTGTCTGTAAAGGGCATAGGACTGTGAAGCAGTAATTTGGAATTTTTACTGTAGTTTACAATGATATCATTCACGTAAATCTGTACAGTTGATAGATGTATTGTGTTGTGATATTTAAGTCTCTCTCTCTTTTTTAAATTCATACTGAGGTGATTAGGATAATAGAGCCACAACTACATCTACAATATCAAGTAAATACTTCCAAACACCTACTTGCATGCATATATGTACAGAACAGCTAATAGATACACATTTGTAAACACATATACAAGTATGAGAGAGAAAAACACTATATAATTTTTCTCCTTTCTATTTTTGCTATTGCAATTTTTATAAATTTGAAACCATTTAGAAAAATAATTACAAAACAAAACAAAATAAAAATCGGAACCTGAAGACCAGCTGCTGCTCTGTTTCCAATATGGTTCAAATATGCAGAGACAGAACATGTCTGGGGAGGCTTCAGCCCACAGCATGCTACAGTGAAAACTCAAAGTCACTCACCCCATCAGTAGAAATGATTGGAGACAAGACACATTACACATTTCAGACACTTCAGATTTAGGGGTTCCAGCTGTGTCTCAGACTCTGTGTCTCAAATCAGTTTTCCCAGTGTTATTTTCCTTCTTTCAGATTTTAACTTGGAATATTTACAATAGCAAACACAATTCTTACAGTTTTCAGCAAAGAGATTGATTAAATTCCCCCAATAATCCCAGCAAGCAAAAAGCTATTCTGTAGCATATAACTGTTTTTACTTGGATTTAACACCCCTGGTTAATCACCGTGGACTCTATTTAGCAAAGCCTGATCATGCATCTAGCCAGAAAGATAAAGGTTAGGAGTGGCTAGGAGCTGCCAATCATAGGCAACCCATAAATGAAGGATGGACTTATAGTTTCCAAACAAAAGGATGAAAGGACAGAGGAACAAGTACAAACAAACCCCACTGAACTTCATCCCCAGTGCTCTTCCATCCTGTTGCCTCCATGGTGCTCTGGGGCTCAACACCTTTCTACAAAGGAGTGTCTCTTGTTGAATCAGAGGAAGAGCCTTTGTGTGATAAGGCTGCCCCCACCTAGAGTGTGAGATGTACTTACAAGGTCCAAAAAGACTCACCACAGGGAACATGGGAGCCTGGGGCTGCAGGGGTTAGATCTATAGAAGCCCAGGAGAAAGCAGCCCATTAACACCACAGGCGATGTACTTGCATAGTTCCTCTAGTAAATTTTATGACATTCATGAATCTAAAAACAGTCTGACACTTTTCCTCTCAAATTGGTAATCCATAAAACCAGTGCTTCTGGATGAGACTGCTGATGGTTTGTTTCAGTTGAAAGTTGCATTGACTTCAATGTACACCTGTACTACTACACTTGTCACAGGGTGAATGCATACTATATGAATATGTAATGAGCATTTAGAATAGACTCATCCCATCACTTATTTATTAATTAATATGCAGAGACTTTCAGAGAAAAATTGAAACTTGTAAGAGATGGAGCATTATTCCTTGAGGGACCACAGGGTGATTGCATAGCATTTCCTGAGAATTTTGTTTTCATCCCATTATTACAAGCATGTAAGTTGATAATTTCTTTCTGAAGTTACAGTAATACCAAAGAAAAACAGTTAAACAACAACTCTCATAGGCCATATGTTATTTTACAGCAATAAGGCCAAAAACTTGTTTCTGACCCAAACTAAAACAATCTTTTAAGGAGAACTAGGAAAACAATTTAAGCAAAAAACCATCATCTCTAAATGGTAAAGCAGTATCACTTAAAGATTAACCTACATCCAGATTTCATCAGCATATGACAAGTACTAGTATCATAATGTAATTGTCCAAATGCAAGATAGTGTTTAGACTATTATACATAGACTCTAAGACACATAATTATTCTTCCCTCTAAAAATCTTTTACATCTTTTTTTTTTTTTTAGTTCTAGCCAACTTTTTATTGATTTCTTCAGGTTTGCTGTGATGACAACCATGTCCTCTATGTACAGATTCGTTTTATTCTTTTCAGTCTTTATGATTTTTTTTATTATTTTATTTTACTTTACAATATAATTTAATTCTACATATTAGCCACAGATTCCCTTGTTCTTCCCCCTCCCGCCACCCTTCCCTTCCCCCTAGAGCACCCCCCATTCCCATCTCCTCCAGGGCAAAGACTCCCCCCGAGGATTGAGATCAACCTGGTAGACTCAGTCCAGGCAGGTCCAGTCCCCTCCTCCCAGGCTGAGCCAAGTGTTCCTGCATAAGCCCCAGGTTTCAAACAGCCAACTCATGCACTGAGCACAGGACCCATTCCCACTGCCTGGATACCTCCCAAACAGATCAAGCCAATCAACTGTCTCACCTATTCAGAGGACCTGATCAAGTTGGGAGCCCCTCAGCCATTGGTTCATAGTTCATGTGTTTCCATTCGTTTGGCTGTTTGTCCTGTGCTTTATCCAACTTTGGTTTCAACAATTCTTACTCATATAAACCCTCCTCTTTCTCGCCAAATCTTTTACATCTTAACCATTTCAGATGAAATGAACCAGAATGCAAGTAATTAAAAGATAAAAAAAGAAAAGAAAAAAAATTAAATAATGAAAGCAAATTCTCTTAATTCCTAAATGGAAACACAATTATTATTTTCCCATTTGCAATGATAAAATTAAAATATATCCTCCATTATCCAAGTTCTGAGATAAGAATCAGTGTAGATGAATTTCTAAATAGTCCTATTAAATAAAAAACATGGAGCCAAATATAGGGGTGAAAGCCTTAGAGAGACCAGGGAAATAGGGAAAGCCACCAGCCAACGTTATCTCATCAACTCTGCAGCTTCCAAATGTAAGCTGCTTCCTGTCTTACCCACACCTTTATTGCCTTGCTGTTCTGCCCTCTCATTGGCTATTTTAGCCCAGCTACCTCACTTCCTTGTCACTGTCTCTATGTACAGACCTCCAGGTCTCTATGGTTGGTACTGGAATTAAAGGCATGTGTCACTGAGTTTAGCTCTGTTCCCTAGTATGGCCTTGAATACACAGAGACCCTGCCTGCTAAGTGATCAGATTAAGGGGGTATGCTGCCTGACTTTTTGTTTACTTAAAATGGCTGCCCTTTCCCCCCCTACTCTCTAGGCAAGCTTTATTAAAGCACAAATAAAATATCACCACATTTCAGCACAAAGAAAATCCCACCACAAATCAAGAATTTTTACAGAGTGAGAAAGTCTGACAAAATGATGAAGTATTGTTATTTTTTTTAGTTCTCCATGTCTCATACCCTGACCTACCCTCCCCAGGTATCCCTTTCTACATATCTGGAAAACTTCTGGAACATTCTTACTAATTAATAGGCCCAAATAATAATGATGATGAAGAAAGGATAGAAACATCTATGAACTATGATTGGGTACAGATGGAATGGGGGTTCTTCTGGAGTTGGTTAACTTCAGTTCAAAAAATACTCATTTTTTAAGAGTGGACTATTAACTTTATCAGTGTCATATTCAAGGTTCCCATTTAGCCAAAGAGTCTGTGTGTTCAGACAAAAACAAAAACATAAACAACAACAACAACAAAAAACACTAGGAGGCTCTGATGCAGAAACACAAGTCCTGTTTTTAACAGGATGGGAACCACTCCCATGATAGTTGATGGCTTCCTTGGTGTATTTTAACAAAGTAAGCTGGTCACTTCTATAACCTGAACAATGGTAATTCACTTAGCACATAAGGACACTATTGGGACTGGGATTAGAGAAGAGAGACTACTGAATGCCAATGAGTAACAGTAAGAAAACAGAGAAAATACCAGGAAACTTTCTTGAATTAGTCCTATACATCCTTAGAGAGAGACTATGGATGATTATGAGCAAGTGAGGAACTATATTGATTGATGCATGTTCAAAACACATAGGGAGGCTTCACTTCAGAAAATTTTGAGGGTTGTAAGTTAAAGCTATATGAACTCAAAAGTGGCTATGTTTTTCACAGACCTCTAAGTCTTGGTTTCCTTCAGACTGCTTCCCAACTTTGATGCTCATAGACATGAAGAGTAGAAAAATGAAAATGACTATTGGGGCCACACAAATCTGAGTGGCCTCTGTCACCACTAGGTGCCCCGGTGACATCTGGGCCTGGACTGCAACTGAGGACCATGTCTGGGTCCATGACCTTACTGAAGCAAAGATCTGTGTTGATGTTACCACTGATGGCCATGCTAATGTCAGGAGTCTGGACCACTATCTGGGACCATGTTGGTGTCTGAGGGACATGTTGCCAATGGAGCCATGCCTTTCTGGTCTGAGCTGCCACCTGGGCCATGGTGACATCTAGGCACAGGCTGTTGCTGAAGGCCATGTCTAGGTCCAAGGCCCTATATCAGTCAGGGTTTGAGTTGATGTCTGGGGCTCCTCTTACCACCAAGGGTCATTGCAGGTACCTGGCATCTGGTCAGCCACCTGAGACCATGTTTGTGGCAAGGGCCATGCTGGCACTGGGGTCATACTGATCTGGGTGACTGGTACTGACAACAGGGCCATGGTGACATGCATGTTGAAATCTGTGGGCCATGCTGAGCTGGCCTGCCTTTCATTGGCCCTGGGAGAGCTGATCCTGCCCCTTGTTAGACAGTACAGCAGGAGAGCAGGCCCTGCCCTTCATGGGAGTTGGACCCCTTACTAGAGAGAGATGGTCCCACCCCTCACCACTGGCATGGGAAAGCTGACCCTGATGGCAAGGGTATAGGAGAGCTGGCTCTACCGTTAACCTAAGAGGAGCAGTACTAGCAACCCAGACTGATCAAATCAGTTACTGCCCAGACCTACATTCATGGCTTTAAGTTGGCCCACCTCAACATCTACCCAATCTATGACATGTTTGAGTATGTGAAGAGATTGGTCCCATGGAACCATAGCCTCAGGATCTCTATGACTTGGGCAACTGCAGGATATCTGAGAGGAGTTTTGGTGAGGGTCCAGTATTGATATTGTGCCAGAGGTCAGACGCCTTGAACCAATGACTCATTGCATGGAACATTTGTGGGTGGGGTTGACTGGACAAAAGGATAAACTGCATGACACACTGCATCTCCCAATGCCACTAGGACAAATGAAGAGATGTTGGAGAGATAGGAAAGACTGAGGACCAATGTGGTTTTTTTTTTGTTTGATTTGGTTTTTAGTTAATTTTAAGGGGTTTTGTTTTGGAAGGGATTCTTCAGGGTGAGGGGTGGACATGCAGGGAATAGGAGGTGAGCAGGATTGGGGTACATGATGTGATCAATACCAAAGAATCAATAAAGAATTATGCTATTAGAAAAATAAATAAATGACTAATCTACCAAAAGTCACCTACAGATTCAAAGTAATCCCAATCAAAATCCCTAAGCTATTATTAATAGAAAGAGAAAGCAGAAATAAACAAGTTTAAAATATAGACAGAAGCACAAAAGCCATGATAAAATGAAGGTCATTTTGAGCAAATGGAATAATACTGAAGCCTTTGATAAATGTGACTTCAAATTACACAACAAAGCTATAGTAATAAAAATACCATGTTTCAGTCACATAAATGGGCATGTAGATAAATGGAATGAAATGGAAGTACCACAAAGAGGTCTATACAACTGTAGCTATGTTGTTTTGTGATAAATATATCAAAAAATGCACAAAAGAGAAAAGACAGCATCTTCATCACACGGTGCTAGAAAACTGGATATGTATATTCAAAAGAATGAAACTAGATCAATACATCTTATCCTATATTAATATCAACTCCAGACAGATAGATCTCAACATTAAGCCTGAAACTCTGAAATTGGTGGTGGAAAAAGTAGGGCACACATTACAAGCCACAGACATTAATAAGGAGTTTCTGAATAGGACTCTGGGAACTCAAAACCAACTATTGACAAATGGACTTAAATTAAACTAAAAAAAAATGAAACTAAAGAGTTCTACACAGCAAAAGAAAGACACATGGGCAAAGAAGCAGACTGCAGAAAGTGAGAAAACTTTTCCCTACTACACCATGGAAGGTTGAAAACTACATTATGCACTCATGTTCTTCACATGCTGAATTTGCAATTTGTATGCAGAATTTAAGTTAGTATTTACACACTAACACTTCTCTAATGTCACTACCCTTGAACTCTTATTTGAGTTCCAGATTCAAATGCTCCCTATTGACAACTCAAATCCTGCACACGGGTTCTTCACTGGCATCTCAAGGTATATATCTAAATTGCAATGTTCGGTTAACATTCCACCACTAGATTGTTCTAAAAAATAAACCAAACAAATCTCATTCTCAACGATAATATCAGAAATCTAGAAAACACATTCCTTTCTCTGCTTCTCATCACATCATCCCTTTGCTGGTTACATTTAGAATTCATCTGTATCTCTTCATCTGTTCTTGTATCACATTAGGTCAACCACTATCCATCTTGGACACCATGGTGGCTTCTTTATTCCTTTCCATTTTTCTTCTTGTCACTAGACCCCATTCATATCCCCCAGAGTATTCACAGCCATGTTTACAGGGATAAGAAGCGAGGCCGGATGGAAGCAGTATTGTGAGGGCAGAAAGAAGGAAGGAAAAGATATCACTCATTTTAAAATTTGGTCAAAAACTTTGCCAGTTGAAAATTAAGGACTTTGTCATAGGTAACAACTTTGCCAATGAAAGATGCCCATAAATTGGCAATATATCCTTTAATGATGTTAAAATAAAAATAAAATCAGATTTGTTGGTGATATGACAAAGCAGTTAAGAGTACTTGCTCTTCTTCCAGTGGACCTAAATTCAGTTTCCAGCACCCATATAGGGTGGTTCACTATTGCCTAATAATTGCAGCCCCAGGGAATCAGATGCTCTCTTCTGGCATCCACAGCACTTACACTTGTGCACATTCCTACACTCTGAAATAGATATACACCATAAAAAAACTACCAAAAAACAAAAACAAAAACTAGGCAAAAGATCTGAATACTTATGACCTGTACAGGGCCTTGCTCCTTTCCTGAAACCAACAAACAAGGATATCAACTTTGCTCTGTGGAGATTACAGACTTTCTATATCTCTGCCATCTAAAGTGTTGTCTTAAGGATTGTGATTCTGTCACATAGACTTCAGGAATCACCCTGTGATTTCATTTAAATATCTTAGCAAACTTTTCAAAATTCTGACTTCACAAACCACCAAAATCCTGTATAAAGACAAAGTGTGACTCTTCTTCAAGTGTTCCTTGTCCATGCTCCCTCTGTGTATGCTTTCCTTTCCAAATATCTGCCTCTATTCCTCCTATGCTTAAAATGTACAATAAAAATCTCTTTAACAAAACTCCAACTCTGCTTCATATTGGCTCATTATAAACTTATTATTCTGCAAAAGAGCAAAGGGCTCAGTTTCACCTGAGCCAAGATCCCTAAAAGATTGGGGAATTTCTTAAACTTCTGTGCATGAGAGCACAGGTCTGTGGCCCTGTCACTGTAGACAGCAGTGTTACTAATAAATCCATTGTTCTTAGTATTTCCATATACTTTCCTCACGATAACTCATTTAGATCTCCAAGCTTTTCTATCCTACCTAAGAGAAACATAGAGGTAAGAACACCACAAAGTTCCCCATGAACAAGCCACCACCTGCCTCTGCAATCTATATTACTTAACAACTGCCCATTTCTTATACATAAACTAGGGGTTTCCTTCAGTTTCTAATACATGGAAAGTTTTTCCTGCCTCATTATCTTTTTTTTTTTTTTTTTTTTTTTTTTTTTGGTTTTTCGAGACAGGGTTTCTCTGTGTAGCTTTGTGCCTTTCCTGGGACTCACTTGGTAGCCCAGGCTGGCCTCGAACTCACAGAGATCCGCCTGGCTCTGCCTCCCGAGTGCTGGGATTAAAGGCGTGCGCCACCACCGCCCGGCTGCTGCCTCATTATCTTGATATTCCATCTCTCCCTACAAGAGTCCTATACTGTAGAAAGATTTTTGGGTTTTGTTTTTTAATATTTAATATTTACACACACACACACACACACACACACACACACACACACAGTGTTCTTGTTTCCCTTCTTACTCCTTTCCTGGTCCCCTCACTCTCCTCAACTCTATGTTTTTCCCCTCTCTCCTTTTCTCTCTCTCTCAACACCCAAGGAGTCCATTTACTGCTACATGCATGTGCATGAATGTGAAATGAAGCACTGAAAGTCTCTCAAGGACCATATCCTTTAAGTAAACTTATTCTCGCCCCCCAACAGTTATTGATTACCAATAGACAGGATTGGGACTTCATGAGCTCCTCCCCATCCATGCTGGAATTTGGCTGACTTGATCTTACACAATTTTGTGCAATCAGTACCAGCCTCTGTGAGTTTATTTTCGTTACAAGTTCTTTCTGTGGCCACTGAACATGCCAGAGCTATCACTCTGAGCCAAATGTTCTGGTTTATTTATTCCATGATTCATAACTATTCCATTGTTTACATATATCATCACTTTCTATCTCCTACTTTGAGTGTGCTTCTCGGAATAAAGAATATTGCCTGCCATGCTCTCTCTTGTACTCCTGGGATTTTCCCATAAGTAGCTGCTTATTAAATACTTGTTGAGTGAATGAAGTGAAGAATTAGCCAGCACATACTAGAAGCTACAGTAAATTATCTTCAACTATCAGTGGCTGTACATGGTGGGTTTATTCTCAACTCACATGACAGTCTAATTTAAGTCAGCAGGCAACTCTGTCTCCTTCAACCTATGCTTACAAAATTTACTTTAAGAACTAGTTGGTGGAGGAGAAAGAGAAAGAGAAAAAGAACAAGTGTGTGTGTGTGTGTGTGTGTGTGTGTGTGTGTGTGTCTGTCTGTCTGTCTGTCTGTCTGTCTGTCTAGATTTCTCTAATCATGAATATCTTCTAACTCTTAGGATCATATTCTAACATCTGAGACTAGTCACATTGTTCTGTCTGGGGGATATGAAAACATCAATGAGCCCTCTGTCCAGTGAGTGCCAAGATTCCCAGGTCCATTGACCTAACAATGCTACTTATGTTGAACGCACTGTACCACCAGAATGTGCATTGTTATTATATTAGACAGCTAGGTTCTGTAATTAACTTACAATTAAGCACAAAGTTGCATAATTCCTTTGCTGTAAACATAATAGTTTATGTTGATTGATTGATAACAATGAGCACACAAACACACACACTCCAGGTATGCTGCTGGCAAGGAAAGAATTCTGGAATAATCAGTTTACCTAGTACAAATTTCCTCCTTGAATGAACTCTACTGGTTTGCATAACAGCAGAAATAAATCTAGCTGACCTCATTATTTCCTATCAACAGGATCTCATAATATCAAGACATCACAAAAGATTAATAGACATTTTATGGATGAAAGCATGGTTTTAAGTTCTATAGACTGGGCAACTATCAGAAATTCCTCTAAACTTAATTCAGAACTAGAATACATAAACTTTTAATTTTTGGACAAACACTAAAAGACCATATATCCACACTGTGTTAATTATTTGTATGGAAAAATAGTTATTGAGGTTTGTATTAAATTGTCTTTGAAATGAAAATAAAAGCTGTATAAACTAAAAATAAAAGTTCTGTAGACTGAAATAATGTTATTTTATAAGGTCATATGCATAAGAACATTTCCAAAGGAAGGTTGGTTGTACTTAAATAAACCTGTTGAAAATACCCAATACTCAGTTCACTGTGCTATTAAAATTCCTTCCCAGGGGCAGACTAAGATATAGCTAACCATTTCTCTTCAGGTCCCAACAACAAACTAAGTTACAATACTGCCAAAGTTCATTCGTGGAAACCAGTGAACTTATTGGGCTTCTTTGAGCCTAGGTAAGAAGTCACATAGATGGCTGTAGCCACTCCTCTCTCAACCAGCTGCACCTTAGAAGCTGTACCTATTTGGGGTTAGGGCTTCCATTAGCCACATGGAGCTCTTCTTCATGCTTCCCTGAACTCTATGTACTCAAGTCCCACCTGCAGGCCATGTGCAGAGTTTGTAGGGTTCAGCTGGATACCCAGGGATGTGTCTCATGCCCTACTCTACCCCCTTGATGTTTGGGTGTAAACTGTCCGTAAGCCCTACTGGGATGATCTTTTGCAAAATGTCACATCTGAACTCCCCAACATGGCCATTGCCTGGCTCAGAGAACAGTTTCCCACTACAACTTAATAATGTGCATGGTTGTCATGTTCCCCTTGAACAGAGAAGGAGTCCAGGCACTGTGTCAGACTGTTGTCTAAAAGCAGAGTCATGCTTGTCTGCTACAGTACTAGTAGCACTTCTCATAGAAAAGTACAGTCATGTTATTTCTGTGGACAAACAAAACCTTTGAATGATTACTCTAGTTTCTTGGCTTCATGTCATGATGGGCATCATAAATATGAAAGGGCCAGGTTAAAGTCAATAAAATATAATTCTCACATTCAGATTTTATATTCTGTGTATTTCCACTGCAATGATGGTGAGTGTCTCATGCAAAGCTATTTACTAGCAAAACAAGTAAGTTTATAAAGGAGCCTTAAAAAATTTTATTTGTCTTTCACATGCTGTATCATTTGCCCTTTTTGTTATATTACTTTTTATTTTTTTATTGCATCTGTGTTCACTAGTGAATTTTTATGATTATGTCAGAGTTAGGTAGTAAATGACACACATTTTTTTAAAAAAATGACTTAATTATTTTCTGTGTATATGTGAGCTCTGCACCATTTGTGTGTGTGGCATCTACTGAAGCCAGAAGAGAGGGTGGTATTTACTGGATCTGTAGTTACAGGCAACTGTGAGGGTCCATGAAGATGCTGCCAACTGAGCTTGGGTCCTCTGTAAGAATAGTCAGTACTCTTAACAGCTGAACCATCTCTCCAGCTTGAACAAATCTAGCTGTTCTGTATCGCCATTCACACTGGGTCTGATTGGTCTTTTGTGTTTACATTTTAGGCATTTTATTGTGGTTTACAAAGACTCCTCACTGTGACCCGAGCTTGTACTGTCCTAAAGCACTGAGCAGTTTCCACCTTGGGTGTCGTTCTTTTACAGTTGCCAGAGGATTTCTATGCAGACTTCTTACGTAGTGTTGATGGGCCTGTGGGACTCACCTGAAGTTAAAACGTCTTCCTGACATCTCAGTACAGGGTGGTTTTTAGTTATTTATTTATTTTTCTGTTTCCTGCCCCCCTCTTTCCCTCTTTCTCAACAGTGACTTTTACAGAACTTAAGTTTATAGTTCAATTGAAGCTTGAATGGATTTGGTTTCTATTGTTACATTCATAAATTAAGTCCTGTTTAAAAATACTTCTGCCAGTACAAGAGTAGTAAAATTTGCTTCCATGTTTCATGCATAAATGTTCTGCTTTTAGCTCTTAAACTCACACCTATAATACTTTTAGTTAAATATTGTAACTGTAAGTTATAGTGTAAGATTTTTCTAGTACTCATATGAGTAACTCACTGCAAAAATCTGTAAGCCTGATTTGAACTGAATTCTATTGATTTCCATGAATGCAATGTGGGAAAATTACAGGAAATTTATGTGATTCTCTTTAGAGACTGGAGGAAGAAATTTTTTCAACCCATGCTATAAGATCTGCATGGCCCTAATAACAAACTAAAATATATATTGCAAGAAAAAAACACTGCAGATCCAAATTATCATTAATGCTGGAACAGAATTATGTAACACAGTATTGACAAATTAAATGCAACTTTGTTAAAAAAAATCTTATGTGATTTTGAAGAATGGTTCATAGCAGGAATACAGGTCAAATAACGTGAAAAATCAGTGTAAATTAATATTAAAATGAAGAAAATCCCTATACTAGATCAGTCAAGGCAAAGAAACAATAATACAATTCAAAATCTTATTTAAATTAGACTTTTTAAACAACAATCTTTAAAAAGCTATTCAGGTATCTTCCTCATACTGATGAAGGGTATCTACAGTAGAATGTAGCACTAAAACTATTTCTGTTATTGGTGACATACTTTTTGGCTTTAAAAGGTGGAAGGAGATAAATGTCCCCGTATTTACGGCTTCTGTTCAGTACTACAATGAAAGTTCAGATGAGTTCAAAAGTGAAAGATGTCAGTCACGTTATCTCTCAGTACTTGAATGGGACAGAGGACCTTGTGTGTGTGTGAGTGCTTGGCCAACAGTGAGAGATGTCAATCACCTTATCTCTCAGTACTTGAATAAATGCGTCAAACTGATTCCCAAATTATATGAAAATTCAAAGGCAAAACAAAAAAGAACAACCTTGAAACAAAAAGTACATTTTGATCTCTTGTATTATATGATACCAAGATATACTACAAATATAATCAAGACAGGGTGACAGTTTCATAATAAAATAAATAAATACATACATATCAAATGAATAGAAAGGCCAGAAATATGCCTATATTTATGGTTACACAATATTTGACAACACATCATGGTGTTCCAGTGGGAAATGGTGATGCTTTTACTTAATGAAGGGACAGCTAGTTTTTTCTGGCAGAAAAATATGCCTTGATACTAATCCCTCCCCTCTCCCAACATTAAATCATCCCTTTTCTAAAAACTGAATTTTGTATTTGTAGGCACTAAGTTTCATCCTGTCAGAGGTAGGGCCTTCACTGGTCCAGTGAACATTTTATTATTTTTGTGGCAGCTCACTCTCCGTCCACAGGATCCAGAGATCAGTGGACAATCTCAACAGACACTGAAAAGCAGCAAGACACTTCCTGGAGCAGAAACTAAAAGTTTGGGGAAACATAGTGCTTAGGCCTGTGTATTTCAAGCACAGAATCTTTTTTTCCTAATAAAAATTACCTTTGACAGTTATACACATATATGTAAGTTATTCTAACAACACCTCCTGGATCATTTTATGAGAACATTTTTTTGTTGTTCAATAAAAAAGGGTATAAGAAGGTTTCTGAAAAGTTTTGGCAGCAAGATAATTATCAAGTGTCTTGCATATATTTGTAATATGATCTTGGGCACTTTTAATTAAAATTAATAAATTAGGTTGTTTTTTTTTTTTAGATAAAGATTTACAGAACAAATAAGGCATCTAGATTTTTCATTTACTCCCCTTCCAGCCTGCATCATTCCCCATTACTTAACCAACACCTGACATTACTGTAGCCAACCCGGCACAATGGTGGTACAAGTGCTACAGTTAACTGAAGCCCATATGCCATATTGTGTTCAGTTCTACAGATGCTGACAAGTGCAACATGTCATAAATCCACTATTATCATGTCATGCCGAGTGGCTTTGATGTATGTCTTTCCCTTGGCATTCTATTCATCCTTCACCTCACCAGCAATTCCCTCCCACAGCCAATGAGCTTTTAACTGACTGTATAGTTTTGCACTTCTTAAAATGTTCCATTGTTAGACTTATGCAGTGAATGGCTTTTTAAAGAGAAATTATTTTATTCAAAAATATGTTCTTTTCAATCATTACTTTATTTAAAGTCCAATGATATTCAATAATCTTATTATTATTTGAATCACAGACTTGTTATAGCTTTTTTTTTGTTGATTCATTTTTTGCCGTTAAGTAATATTTTTCTGCATAGATACACCAGAGTCTATCTATCCACTTGTTGGGGGATTTTTTCTTTATTTTTTTTCCATTTATTATGAATACCAACCACAGTTTCCCCTCCCTGCTCTTCTCCTGTTCCTTCCCCCACTTCCTTTCTACCTCCCCCCATCTATTCCTCCTCCATCTCCATCAGAAAGGGGCAGGCCTCCCATGGTAGTCAACAAAGCATCCACCTCAAGACTCAGCTATACCAATCTTGGGCATGTACCCAAAGGATGCTCAATCATACCACAAGGACACTTGCTCAACTATGTTTATAGCAGCATTGTTTGTAATAGCCAGAACCTAGAAACAGCCTAGATGCCCTTCAACCAGAGGACTTTTTTTGCTGCTTACAGATTTTAACTATTTTATATAAAGCTGATTAAAGAATGTATGTGGAAGGTTTTGTGTGGTCAAAATATTCAACTTCATTGAACAAATTTTTAGAAAATACATATTCATGCTGTATTCATATTTATAAGAAATAAGGTTTCTTCTAAAGTAGCTGTACCATTTTACATTTCTTAGTACAAGGAAGGTATGTTTATGTTGTATAACACTGTCATTTACTATTACCATTTTTTTTTAAATTCCAGTAAATTATGTAGTTGGCTTAAACCACAGTTTCTAAAATCAATTGATATTGAACATCATATTATTTGCTATGTGTGTTTTCTATAAAGAAACTCTTTTCACTTGTTTTTTAAACACCCTAAAGCTTATTTTAGTTCATATTGTTTAAAGACTACTTAGAGTTGATGAGGTGGATCAGCAGTTAAGATTACTGACTCTTGTAGAAGGTCCGGGATCAGTTCCTAGCGCCCACATGGCAGTTTATAATGATATGTTACTCAAGATGCCTTTTCTGGCCTCTGCAGGCATAGCATACATGTGGTGTACATACACTCATGCAGGCAAAACATACACATGAAGAAGGAATAATCTTAAAATCTTAATCTTTGCATGTTTAGTTTATACAGTTTTATTAATGCTTTTTTGTTTGCTGTAAGTTGCCATTCACCCATTTGTTGTTCTTGCTGCTTAATATGTTGGGTGGCACATACATGTAAGGAGTGTAGGCGAACACTTGTCAGGGAACACATGTGGAGAACTTCAGGTGTCAGTCTTCACCTCTCACCATGTGTGAGACAAGAAATACTGCTTTTTCTACACCAAATACCCCAAGTGGTGTGGCCAACAGCCTCCTGTGCATTCTTTTATTTCTGTTGCCCCTCTCACCACAGAAAGTCTAGGATTATAGACCTGTAGTACTGTGTACAGCTATGCATGGATTCTGGAGGTTCAAGCACATGTCCTCACACTTGAACAGTGAGCTTTTACCTACTTAGCCATTCCTCCAGCCCACCATTTTGTACTTTTTTGAGGAATGGGTACAGGGTCTCACTATATGGTTCTGGTTTTCATGGAATTCCTCATGTGGACCAGGCTGGGTTTAAAACTTAAAGAGAGCTTTCTGGTTTTGACTCCCGAGTACTGGTTAAAGGTGTGCCTCGATGTCACTGTTTTTTGAAGAACAGATATTTTCTACTTTAATTAATCACAACTTACTTGTTTTTCTACTAATGACTACATTTTGGGTATTATTTCAGAATTTACCCAATCCAAGTTTGTATGTAATTTCTTGTGGTGTCTTCTAGAATTTTTGTTATTCAAAGCTTGTATTAGAATCTGTGATCCATTTGGAGTCAATTTTTGTGAAAAAGGTTTTGTGTATTTCTAAATTCCCATTTCATAAGAATACCCAGTTGTTCAGCTTAAGAGATGGCTCAGTAGTTAGGAGCACTGGAAGCTCTTCCAGAGGACCTGGGTTTATTTCCCAGCACCTACATGGAAGCTCACAACCATTTGTAACTTCACTTCCAGGCAATCCGATGCCTTCTTCTGACCTCTACAGGCACCAGGCATGTACACAGAAATATATGCAGGGAAAACGCTCAGACACAGAAAATGAAAGTAATCTTTTAAAAACAAGAATGTCAGGTTTCTCCATGACACCTGACTCCCCTTTCCACTGAACTGCCTTTTTCCAGTTGTCACCATTCTGTTGGACCTAAGACTGTGGGTCTCTGTGTGGCTCCTCCACCCTATTCATCTCCTGGCCTGATTCATCATTATTTTGCTTCCTGTAGCTTTGTATACACTCTGAAGCTTAATGGAGCAAGGTCTCTGATGAGTGCCTTCTCTTCACTATGATTCTGGTGACTCAAGATATTTGGCCTTTCCAAAAGTCAGAATTATTCTGTTAATATTTGCCAGATACCTGGCTGAGTTTTACTTAGTTTGGCACTGAATGCATGAATCTATTTGGGAAGACTGTGATTATATTGTGTATTTCTAGGAAAGTGGCATTTTATCTCCACTTACTTAGATTTTCTAGGATTCTTCCATCAGAGTTTCACCACTTTCTGCATGGAGGTCTTCTATATATAGTTTGTTGATGCATGTATCTAGTATTTTTGCTTGCTATTGTAAATAATATTTTTTATTAATTTATTTTATTTTGTGGACATAAATGTTTTGCCTGCATGTATGTCAGTGTATGTATATATCTGCTGACCACAAAGGCTAGAAAAGAGCATTAGGTCCTCTGCAACTAGAGTTATGGACAATTGTGAGCAGCCATGTGGGTGATAAGAATCAAAATTGAGTCAATGCCCTTAACCACTGAGCCACCTCTTCAGTTCGAGTACTGTGTTCAAGATTTACTTTATTAATTAATTAATTAATTTTTGTATGTGTATTCACATGTGTGGTGCCTGTGAAGGCCAGAAGAGAGCATTGTATGCTCTAGAGCAGGAGTTACAGAGAGCTTTTTTCCATTCAGTGTAGCAGCTGTGAACTGAATGTTGGTTCTTGGAAAAAGCAGAAAGAGTTCTTGACCACTGGTCAATCTTGTTGTCAAATTCCAGTCGTCCTGTAGCTATTCAGGGGCACAGTAGACTTTTGGATATTTACCCAGTATCTTATAATCTTGCTTCACCTATCTTCTCCAGGACTTCTTTTTCATGGTTTGCAGAACAGTTACAGACAGAACTGATGAGACTGGTTGCTTTTGTCATGCTCTTCACTTTTGGAGAAAGGAATATACTTTCCCATCATTAAATATTTTTTAGGACATAGAAAATAATACTCCTGAGATATTCTTTATCAAGCTGAGGAAGTTTCCCTCTATCTCTAGTTTTCTGGGTGTTTTTTTCCTTCCTTTTGGACCTCTTTCTCTAATGACAAGTCATATTATGTTAAATGTTCTCTATGTATCTCCTTTCTTCAATCTAGAGAGTGAAGACACCAACTTACCTCATTTCTGAAGATTGAACTAGTCTTGCATATGAATGCAAACAACATTTGGCTGTGGCATGTATTTGTCTTCACTGATATTTAGATTGAGTAAAGATTTTGCACATATTTCCATAAGAAATATCGGCCCTCATATTTTCCTGTGTTGGAACAGATAACTGGTAAAGCTAGTTTCAGAGACTGAGTTAGGAAGTGTTCACTTGACTTCCATGTTCTGAAATAGGTTGTTGGTAATTAGTCTAATCTTCCTTTGATCTTGAGTTCTCCAAACCACCTAAACATGTTGTTGTTTAAATATCTTCTCATTAAATTTTTGTCTACTAGATCTGTCAATTACCAAGATAGAGAGATTGAAACATTCAGATATAATGGTGGGTTTCTCTCTACCTCTCTCTTTGAATTTAATGAATGTTTTCCCTTTCTTTTGATTCTGTGTTATCAGGTATGCATACATTAGGGAATGGGAAAAGCTACTTGGAGATGTGGCCATAGTCTCATTATGGAATGTCACTTACTATCTCTAATAACTTTTTGTATTCTGAAATAAAATTTCTCTAGTATAGATAAAAATAGTCTAACTTTCTGCATTTTTCTCCAGCTCATTACTTTTAATTTACATCATTATACTTAAAGTGGATTTCTAGTAGATGATATTTAGTTAAGACCCTATTTGACTATGTACTCTGGTAGTCATTATTGTTAATGGTAAAACCATCCTATTCAAAGTTACAAAAGATAGAGTTGAAATATTGTTTACCACATTAATATATGTTTTCTAGTAAACTAACATTTTTCTCTTTAAAAATATTATCTCACTTTTTCTTGTTTCACTAAACATTTTGGTTTGAGTTGACTGATCATCCTAGAGTTTTCAACATGTATTTAGGGTAATAATATGAGTCCATTTTGGACATTATTATACCACTTCTTCAGTAGTGCAGGCTTTATATATATTTCTCCCATTCTTTATAAAAATGAAGAGTATTAATTTAATTATCCATATGCTAGTATTTATGTTATTGCTTGCAATTACCCACAGTTCATGAATATTCTGCTCAAAGTTTAAAATTATTTTTTCCTATCATAATTTAGAAAATTTTTACTGATTATCTGTCCTGTAGTATTCAGTCAATAAACACTAACATAGGGATTCTTCACTGTGCTGGTTTTTAATTAAATTTTTGATTAGCATTTTAATGCTTCATTTGACACACACACACACATATATACATACACATACACACACACACACACACACACACACACACACACATACACTTGAATTTTGTTCTTATTTATAGCCCCCTCAGTGCTCTTCTTCATTTCCTTTTTCTTTGTTTTAATTTTTAATTTTTAGTTTATGAGTATGGATGTTTTGTCTATTTGTAGGTCTGTGCATCTCATGTATGCCTAGTGTCTGCAGAGCTAAAGAGCATGTTGAATCTTCTAGAATTTATTTGAGTTATAGATGGTTTGGAGTCATTGTGTGGGTGCTGGAACCCAAACACATGTTCTTTGTAATATAAACAAGTACTCTTAACTGCTGAGCTATCTCTCCAGATGCCTTATTTTATACATTATAGAAATGTAAACTCTAGCTATTAGACATGATGAACTAATATAACAGTGTATATATACATATATATGTATATATATTTAAATATAGAGAAAATCTTAATAGTCTAAGACAGAAAAACAAAATAAAATCTGAATAAAGTACACTAAAGTAACAAATTTATATTTATAGCCACTAGGAAAATGAGTGAAGGCCATATATAAGCACAATAAATAAACTTGACATTAGATTAAACAATAATGTGCCATGGAAAAGCCAAGTTTCTTATAGGAATACAAGGAAAAATGCATGTTAGAAAATCATTTAATATAATCCATCATGTTAATAAATGGGTGTTAGAAAGACATTATTTTTTTCTTGAAAGACTATAATTATTCTTAAGCTTCAGAATCTATCACTGATTTCACTCAATACAGAATAAAACATTTTGTAATTAAAGGAATCCATGCAAAACCACTAGTATGTATCATTTGCACTGCAACAGCATTAAGATCTGAGTGGTAAATACAAGACACTATTATTTTATCCAAAATTATTCTGTCATATCCAGCAGGAGAAAAACTGAACAAAAGCATGTAGCATGTTTACATTATACACTCTAATCCATGATAACAGTTGAATAACCTGGCATAAACTAGGAGTTTTTTAAAGACATTTATGAGACCTGTATCTTTCCTATAGAGAAAAATCAAAAGAACATCAAAATTGACTACTACAACAAACTATATTTAAATGGAAAAACAGAACTTCAAAATTTGCAGAATTAAATTTACCACAAAACAGTCATATAATATAAAAAAAATAAATGATTGAAAAGATACACTACAATCCTAAACAGTGGTTTTATCACAGGAACTCAATTTCTCTTCAAACTTATTTATGAGTTAAATCTTTCATTTCATGAAAATTTCAAGAGGATTTGTTTTTGCAGGGAAAGGATTTGGCCAATTCAATTTCAAACAGTCTCTGAGATATGGGTCTCTTTCCATCAGGCATTCATGCTCATTCTCCATATCCCATTAATTAAAATGAGAGAAATGGTGACTCACTTTCTTGGGATTTAATATTATTACAGTTTACAAAAGTCTCCTAGCTCACCAAAACACACCCAGAGTTTAATATTATGACTAAATATTGCATAATATTCTAAATTTTCCTTGGTTATCATTGATAAAATAGATGAAGAAAGATTTGTGTCTTAGTTACTTCTCTTGCTGCTATCTGAGACAATGCCATGACAAAACCAAGTTAACAAATGAAGGGTTTATTTTGCCTCACAATTTGAGAGTATAATCCACCATGATGGAAAGTCAAGGTAGTAAGTGTAGCTGGAGTTTTCTCCAGTCCACCCAGCTCATTCACAACATACAGAAAGACATCCCCAGCAAGTAAGATCTTCAAGTAGCTCCTCACATCAATATATGAGTGAAAATGAATATTGGTACTCATGAAGAGTCCTCCATTGCATGGAATCTAAGACTAAAGTCCAAGAAGAGATGAGACCCTCAGATAGGGTATATCTGCCTAATCAAGACAATACCTCACAGTCACACCCAGAGGCTTATTTAATCTAAAATTTCCCTCATAGATTATCTTCTAGATAGGTCTAGATTTTGTCAAATTGACCATCAACACTAACCATCATGATTGAAATTCACGTCTATCATTGTTATCATTTATCTTTGTATTTGGATACTCTTTGGGTGACTGAGAAAAGATTAATAGTCTTTTATTGTTAAATGTTATCAGTATAACATATAAAATATGTTACATGTTATGTTATTCAAGAATGGAGATGTGCATTCTATATACTACTTGTTATAAATTTCCTTTCATTTGAATCTAATAATTCCAGGCAAAATTTCAGGATGACCTCAAATGAAATAAGCTGTACTTTATAAGAAAAGCTAACCTTACTTTATTTAGAAATGGTTTTACTTGTATAATTCTTTCTGAAAAGAAATCATAAAATATATTTTACAAAGTCACTCATGCTTTTGTAAGACAATACATTAGACTAATAACAAGTCATTCTTACATCTGTGACATGAACCATCTCAACTGCCATTAGCATGGGTCCCAAGCTTGCTTGAAGCAGCACAGTAAAAATATTTACCTAACTAACATCCTTTCCATGTTTGAAACCTGGCATTCATATTCCTTGGCCTTGGAAGTGAAATATTTTTCAAACATTCATCTTTTTATCAGTTTAGAAGCTGGCAATTATACTTCAGATTATCCGTAGAGGTAAGCTTGCCTCTGGTTTGAAAACTCTTTTCTCTTGATAATTCAGAACTGTAAACTTCATTAGCCAAAAAGGGGGAAATGAGATAATTGCTATCCTTAATACTTGTATGATGATTTATTATTATATTTGTTTGTAATGCAACTCCTTTTAGAGTTTAATTAATCCCACTTAGTGTGCAAGTATCCTATATATCTGCCAACAGGAGTTCAATTTCTAGTTGCTGTTTATTAGCAAGATAATTGGGCTTATTACTTAAGCATGGTTCCTCGTTGGCATTCAGCCCAGATGGGATATTTTATATGTATCATATCCAGAGAAAGAAAGCATACATTTTCACAAAAGCAAATGTTTAAATAACTTTAAAAACCTTAAAATTTTTGTCAGGCAGTGATGGTACACGCCTTTAATCCCAGCAATTGGGAGGCAAAGGCAGGTGGATCTTTGTGAGTTCGAGGCCAGCCTGGGCTACAGAGTGAGTTCCAGGAAAAGTGCCAAAACTACACAGAGAAACCCTGTCTTGAAAAACAAACAAACAAACAAACAAAAAACCAAAACAAACAAACAAACAAAAAGCCAACCAAAAACTTAAAAATTTTAAACTAACACAAACATCAAAATGATGTTGAGAGAACACAGTCAATTACAATACATTATATTTATAAAACAAGGTATTTAACTTGCTAGGTTATATTTATTAATCTTTTGAAGATTTGTGGGACTTTATTTGACTATAAAGACCTCAAAACTGCTAGAGATGTTTTATCAATAAAGCTTAATTTTTTTGGACTGCTTATAAACTTTTTTATAGAAAATAATTCCCAAATTTTGTAAAAAGAAATTCTTATTTAGACTATCAGACTTCCACTTTTTAATACACACACACACACAGACACACACACATACACACACACATGCACACACACACACACACACACACACACACACACACACACATATATATATATGTGTGTGTGTGTGTATGTATACAAAAACAAGGAAGTTACCAAAAAGGAAGAGGGTAAAGGAACATACTACAAATACTGTGAGAAATAACTTTAGGAATTAATACTAGAAATCTGACTAATTAGCCTGCTGTGGATGTCTTTCTGTGTGCTATGAATATGTGTTGCTCTGATTGGTTGATAAATCTAGGGAGCAGCATGTAATGGCACACAGGTAAAGCCACAGAAAATGTGGCAACATACAGATTAACAGAAATGGGGTGAGTTTAAGTGTAAAAGCTAGTCAGTGGTAGGCTTGAGCTAATGGGTGAGCAGTTTTAATTAATATAAGCCTCTGTGTGTTTACTTGGGTCTAAGCAGCCAAATGGGACACAGAAAAACTTTAGCTACATTAGCCATTTAATGTTCTGTAATTTTATTTCAACAACTTCTGGACAGACTGATGTAATGTTGAGGTAAATATTTGGGTAGTGGGAATCAATGAGAGTGATATATGCATATTTGTTCATTCATTACTATTGTCTACAAGCATCAACAAATTATACCAATGGCCAACAGTCTGAAAAGAAGGCACTTGAAAAAGACTTGGTTGTATGTAGATTTAATGGTCAAAGTAAGGGATCACAGGGCTTTAGGGTGGCTCCGCTGGCAAAACCATTTGCCATACAAACCTGAATAACCTGAGTTTTCTCCGTGGAACCCACCAAAATGTAGAAGGAGTAAAACACAACCTGACAAAATTCTCTTCTGACCTTCACAAGTATATCACACCACACACACACACACACACACACTAATTAAGTAAATGACTGCATGAAAAAGAAAGAGGTCACTCTCCATTGAGGTATAATTCCTGGTATATGAGAGGCAAAATTTTTTCATTCCTTACTACTTCTTAAACTGTTTCATAAAGGGAAAAAGAAATAGTAATTCATCATTATATTCCTGGTATTATACTTGTGGCAAAATATTAGGGTTCCTAGTTAAAAGGTTACAAAATTATTATTCAGTGTAAATGTGAATAAAAGATAAGTGACTGAGAGTCAATAGCTGTAGTAGTAGATTAATAACTAATCTATATGGTTACATGTCTTGCTACAAAACCCTGATTATTAAATGAGTTTTGCTTTTAATTCATACTATATGAAATAAAATACATTTAATTATGCATAAAAACTATTTTTTAAAATATAAAATCCCAAAGCATATTAAAAAAAGAATACATTGAATAATATAAATATCAATCTACAACAGTGTCAGGCACATGTCTTAAAAATACCTATTCAATGTTTCAATACTTTTTTCTTTCAGATTTACTTTAATTGTGTGTGTGTGTGTGTGTGTGTGTGTGTGTGTGTGTGTGTGTGTGTAGGAATATACACATGTAAGTGCCCTCAGAATCCAGAATAGGGCATCAGATCACTTGGAACTGGTGTTACAGGAAATTGTGAACCACCTGATGTGGGTACTAAAAACTGAACTTGAGACTACTGGAATGTAGGAGGCATGTTGGTCCTTTTACTCACAGATAAGCACTAGGGATACAAGAAATGTCAAACAAGAAGGTCTGTCGCTTCAAAAGGAGAGATGCATAACTGTTTTCTATCCAATGGCTAGGAACAAACTTGGTTAATAGCCTGGTGACCTTGGCCCCTTCTGTGTGACCACACCATATCCTCCCCAGACCTTTATCTTGAGCTTGTTTATTGTGAAACTGTGTCCTCCATTAATCTATGGAGTACAGATTTTTGGAAGATGCCACTTATACTTTACAAGAGTTATGACATAGTCACGTCTTAAGTACTGTTGTGCACATGGGATTGAGTTAATTATTACCAGGAATCTTTGGGATTGAGTTAATTATTACCAGGAAACTTTCTTCCAATTTGTGCTGTGCTTAAATATGCCTCAAATAAACCACTCAGTGCCAGAGTCTTGAAGTTTGAACCAACACAGGCTACTGAGTCATGTTGAACCAAACTGGCTTCTATTCTCTCCAGGACGGTTACTCTGAGGATCATTGCTGTCTCAGAGATCTCCCTCCAAAGTGGGAGAGCAGTACTCATTTCTAATGTCTGTGCAACCTCTCCCGCCTCTAATTTCCTAATTTAATACCACCCTTTAGAGGGAACCTACTTTACAAGTGATGAGATGAAACTATAGCATGGGAAGGAAACTATGTATCTTTTCTTTTAAAATTCACTGCTTGGAAAAAAAAGAGATGATCCTTTAGGCCATTGTGCTATGTTTTCTATGTTTCAAGGAGAAAAGAAACTATTTCTGTCTGCTCTCTCTTCTTCCTAGAAGCACGGGAGATAAATATAATACACAGGTTAGCAGAAAAAGTCTCTCTTGGACTTTGAAAACATTTCATCAAAATGAAATAGAATATCTCTTATCTGGTATGCATTTCTTCTCTTCTCTGGGCTCAGCTGTATTTCTATGGGTCCTCATTTCTGCCTGCCTTTTCCAAAATCCCCAAAAATATCAGTAAAAGCCTTCATGACACCTACTGTTTACAAATGCAAATGGTATCTTTTTCTTAAATCACTCCTATAGAGTTTTTCTAGACTTGTCACAGATGCACATAGCACATTCCACATTGTTTTTATCATCAGCAATCCTTGACAGTATATAGTTGTATTTTTTTAATGAAAGCTGGATGAAATGTATCAGAAAATAAAATGAATATGGAAAAGGAGACAGAGAACCAGGGGGTTCAAACTAGATCCAGAATGTTCACAGACATCCAGATTAAACTTGCCTATAATACTGACACAACTGAACATCAAAACCAAATCTGAAATTGGTCTGATAGTACTGGGATTATAACTCCCTTGGTACAGTCCTTGCTAAGGACTTGGGTTTCAACTGCAGAGCCTGTGTTAAAAAGACTGGCATGTTGCAAAGTGTGGCATGTATTTGTGTATGTAATCCTAGAGTTAACAAGGCAGAGAGGCATGTGGCTTCCTGAGACATGCTGGCAAACCAGCCAACCCCAATCAGTGAGTCTCAGGCCAGTTAGATATACTGTTATAAAACAAACAAAAAATGAGGTAGATTGTGGTGATATATTGTGTACCCTAATAAAATTTGCCTGAAGATCAGAGAACAGAACAAGCCACTAGATTAAATGTAGAGGCCAGGCAGTGGTGACACACTCCTTTAATCGCAGCACTCAAGAGGCAGAGAACTGTGTGGATCTCTGTGAGTTCAAAGCCACCCTAGACTACATGAGATTGACTCAGTCTAGGAGAGAAACAGAGCCAGGCAGCGGTGCCATGTATCTTTAATCCCAGCACTTGAGATCTCATGCCTTTACTTGGCAAATACACATGCCTTTAATCCTAGGAAATGATGGCTGGGCAAAGAAAGGTATAAAAGGCACGAGAAGACAGGAACTAAAGGCTTTCAACTAGAGGTTTTTTGGCTGGAGCCTTTCAGATGAGGACTCGGAGGATTTCAGTCAGAAGATTCGTGGAATTGGTGAGGTGAGACTTGGCAATGGCTTGTTCCTTTGTCTCTCTGATCTTTCAGCATTTACCCCAATATCTGGTACATTTTTTAAAAATATAAGACTGCTTTGAATTTGTGTTACAGTAGACTGCATGTTTAAGAACATTATCCAAAGTTGATCTCAATACTCTATACACACATACATGTATATGCATGAGTACCTGCACACACATGGAAATTCTCACATGGGTGTGTAAACACACACACACACACACACACACACATGCACACACACACACACACACACACACACACACACACACACACACTCCTTTTGGATTCCTCAGAAATGTAGGTTAGTTCTATACTGGTTTCCGTAACTTTGCTCATATAGGACCACCCACATGAAATGCCATTAATGGGAGAAATTGTTGACAACATGTTGTTGTTGACTATGTACTACTGATCATCTGTGTTATTGGTGACTTTCTTTCCATGTCAACTGGGGCAGATGTACATTTTTAAGCCCTTTCAGTCAAGGATCAAAGCCTACAACACAACAAGTTTTCAAGCCTAGAGACCCTTGACGACCTTACAGAGAGGATGGCTCTAGTGTTTTGACTAGCTCGTAAGAAGTTTAGTGCCTCAATGATGACTTGCGAATTCAGATATATTATGCTCTGACTCCATTCACTGGGACTGTGGCTAAGTCTTTGGCAGTTAATAAAATTTTAATATGTATTTGCATGCATATACATATATGTATGCAATAAATCTCAAGTCACATTCTCCACTAATATCTCAAAAGCATATTTGTGAGGTTTGGATTTTGAAGCTTAACTGGCTACTCCTAGTGACTCTAACAGATCAGGAACACAAGACCATTTAAATCCAAAAGAACCCTTTCTTAGAAAAAGTTAAAATTTACCATGTAAAATACACATAATGAATTTGATGTCCTAGCATTTAAATATAGTCACTGGCTACCTTGTTATTCTTATTTGCAGTTTTGAAAGCCTGTCACTGGGAGAAAAGTCTTCCCAGAAAGCAAATAAGGAGCAGTAATGGTCAAGATGAGTATAGGAAAGATAGCTGGAATAACAAAGAAGTCATTTCCTCCAGTTGTCTCAGGATATTTCAATAAATATCCTGTAACATTGTTCTGCTTTTTTTTTTATAACAAATAACATATGGGAACATAATCCACTAGTGGCATCCTGCCACAGGATGACTTATATGTCCCATAATGCCAATTTGCAGTGGAAATAAAGTTGTCAGATGGTATATGGGGAGAATTCTTTACATTATGTTGTAACCATCTCCCTTGTATTATGGCAGTTGTCTTCATAAATGTGATCAAATACAATAATAAACTTGGAAGAAAACTGGGTTTTCTTTGGAAAACTTTTTTTTTTGGCTACCATGCATATTATAGTTTCTGCAATAATCTTATATTTGTCTTTTTTACAATCAGTGGTATAGTTAGTAAAAAAAATAAGACAATTAATTTGCTCAGTGCAAGAAATAAGTCTGCAATACTATTGAATTCAAATAGTCAGATTTGGTGTAAGAATGGTTCCACAGGAGCTGAGAAAGTATTCTAGGCTCTTTGCATAATCTACAGAGGACAGTTCAGGGCAAGGCAATATTATTGGTCTTTAACTTCCAGTATCTCATATACCAAAAGACACCAGGTATTCAGAACCTTTTGCCTTTTCACCTAGTTTACATAAAGGATTTTTACAAATACTGGAAAGAGGTATATTCTTGGAACAGATTAACTACAAATAAAAGGGAAATTCTTTAGCATTCAAAATAAATACCACATTGTAAAAAGAGGGTTCACTAGAACAACTATATAAACAGGACAGTGTATAGCTTCCCCTGGGGAGATATCACTTCATGGCTAGTTATGTTGACAGGTGGAGAATATACTTTAAAAAATCATTGAGAAGTTATAATAATTTGAATTATCATTAATTCTATTCTAAACCATTTTTTCAAAAATAACTGCTTACTAGTCTCTATGCCTCTGTCTCTCCATCACTCTGCCTCTATGTCTCTCTGTCTCTCTCTGTATACATATGAGTATATGTGAGAGTGTTGCATGCCAGGTCAGAGGACAAACTCAGGTGTTGATCCTCACATGGTCCATTGTTAGAGAAAGGTTAATTTTTCTTGTTTGAATGTATTCTCCAGGCTAGCTGGTTCAGAAGCTTCTGAAAATTCTTCTGTTTCTGTCTCACATCTCTCCGTAGGAGTGCTGGGATTAAAGGCACATGCTGCTCTACCTGGTTTTGCTTGAGTTCTGGGGATGTGAACTCAAGTTCTCACTGCTCTGCAGTGAGCAGATAACCCAGTAAACAATCTTCTCATGTATTATATAATGAAAATGTCAATGAGATCATTTGACATTAACGTTCAATAAGGAAACAATAGAAAAGTATATGGAAAACGTAAACCAAAGTCTACATACACTTAAATATGATATACTATAAGACACATATCTCATATATTGTCATATAACAGAAAACAATTATATTATATTAATATATTAATTAATTATTAATTATTTAATTATTAATTATTATTATAGTTATCATATAAATATATAATATATAATATAATATAATATAATATAATATAATATAATATATAATTATTATAATTATTAATTAATTATTAATTAATTATATTAATATTCTTATACCCCTCAATATGTAGGTGAGTTGAAAATTTTTGGTGTATAAGCCTTAATTTACTTTGTCATATTAAACATAAAGATTCCAGTTATATTAAACAGAAGGGCCAACAGTTCAGGAAATCATCATCAAGTTAGATTTCTTCTACTTGTGTCCATCATTGGTAACAAGTTATGACCATTTAAATACTTAGGGGATAAATTAACACCAATGAAGTAACATAGAGAAAAACAATGGTCAGAGAAATAATAAATATGGAAGTATAAATGGAACTCTTGTTCAGAAAGAAATGAAGAAAAACTCTTTGACTTGCTGGTAATGGAGGTAAAGCCACCTCTTCAATAGAAAAAGAAAATGACATAGAAAAAGACACCTTTATGTCAAGGTTCATGCTTCCAGATTCTATTATTTTAAGATAGGGGTTTGAACACAGATGTTTAGACATACTCTATAAGGAGATAGAGATGAGGGCCTACATAGGAAGACACACATTGATAAGGGAGAGTAAAAAGAAGTCACTTTAAAAAGCCCTAAGAAATCATGAGTCCTTCTAAAATAGTTCTCAACTTAAATTGAGTAGAAGGTGAGAAAAGAATGAAGGAATGACTGCAGAAGGAACAGAATTTGGCATTTTAGTGACAAGTGAACACATACTTGCACACATATAAATCAAATATTTTAGGTTTAAAATTTACTAAAAGAGAAGCAAGAAAAAATCTTTAGAACAGTAGATTTGGAGCATTGATTCTAGACTTCCCTTACACTTCCATTTGAGTACTAGAGTTCAGTGACAACTCAGGGGTTAGAGCATCAAAACTGAATAATTACCATCCACCACACTGTCCTCACAGCCTTCCGAAAAATGGTAGCATCAAGTTGAGTGTTTTGTCTCCATAGTGAGAGGGAAGGAATTGCAATTAAATAACAGGTTCGTAAGTTACACTGCTCACGCTGGGTTAAAATTTGTCCAGGTTCATTGCATAATTATTTGACCTTGCCTTCACTTTTCTCACTCAACAACTTTGATGTCAAGGCTCATACCTAACCTGGAAGATAGCAGTGCTGATCTGTCAAAAGTGCTAACAGACATCAAAGTGCCTTGTAAACCATGACATGACCTGCTGATAAAACTGCCATCACTGTGTCTTCAAATATAGTTTATTCTTTCTAACAAAAGACTACCTTTCAAAACATGATTTTGTGTCATTTGTAACTAACTTTATAAATTACATGCTATAAAACAAATAAGGAGAATGGAGCAAATGATCAGTAGTTAAGAATACATATTTTTCTTGAGAAGACACAGATTTGGTTCTGAGGACCCAGGTCTGGCATTCGGGACAGCTCACAACTGCCCAATGCCTCCATTATATGAGAGCAACTGCACTCATGTGTACATACCTACACACAGACACAAATACCTATCATTAAATATATAACAAATCTTAAATGGTGCAATTAAATAAATCATAGCAATACCTACAAAACTATAGCTACTTGTAGTGATTAACTGTATGTGTTAACTTATCTGATCTATGGGTGCCCATATATTAGGTCACGCATCATTCAGATTGATGGCATAGAGTAGAACAGATTTGCCTCCAAAAAGCTGGATATTTTTCATCAATTATTTTAAAACCTGAAGAAAAGTCTCCCCTAAACAAGAAGAATTGTCCAAGAGACCATCTTCATATTCAAATTACCATAGTACTTCTCTTGAGCTGTCAGCCTTTCTATCTATCCTGTAGGGTTGAGATCTGTTAACATTCATAACCATGCAAGCCAATTTCTTATAATAAATATGTTTAGAAATGTGTACATGGGTATAGACCTATACCCGTATAATTGCTAAGTTTCTATAGAGAAATTAAACTAATATAATAACAGCCATATATTGTACCATATTCCAAAGTATAATTTTAGTAAAATTTGACAGTTGAAGGTTATAATTAATATTTCAGAGTGACTTTTTAAAAATATCAATGAAAGCACTTATAAGAATCCTCAGTTGAGAAGTCAATTTTTAAGCCTATGGTTTCAACATCTATTTTGAGTCCAACTAAGGCAAACCTACAGTACTATGGGTTTTCCAAAAGCCATTTATCCGATAGCAGTTTAAATTTTAGTGACATCTGAAAAATAGTTTATAGAATTTTTCAAAAATAACTTCAGTGGACAAATACAAAAGAAGCATTGGTATTTGATTCCTGTCTCAACACCATTTCCTTTTGGCCTGTGTACTTGAGTTCTCATCTTAAACTATGCCAACACAACATGTATCATTTTTTGTCTCTTAAAAACTTCTAAATATATGACAAATGTTAGTGCATGAAAAATAAAGCCATTGCTTTTCTTTAAAGTAAGTTTCATTCTTTTTAATGTAAAATACTGATGCTTTAGCTGAGCCTATTACCTACAATGCCCCATCATGATGATAAAATCAAGAAACACAGCCTCTCTTCCAAGGCTTTCAGGGATATGCAGCAAGAGTGAGTGATGTTTGTTATCCTATGATAATTCAATGATTGGCAATGAAAAGAAAAAAAAAAGAATGGATTCATGTTTTTAAGATACTTGCTCATGTAGCTCCCATTTCAAGAGATGTTCTTTTTCTTGATATTTGATATCATATATCACATGGCTTGGAAGAAAAACATCATATGGGAAACATAGGGTTGGACATAAGCCTCAGGAAATTTGTTGAGGAAGTGATGGAAGGAGAAGCAAGGGGTAGGAAGACTTTGAAAACTGGCACAGCAGCTATGGCTGTTAGTTTCAATGGGATTCCCATTAGGAATGGAAAAGTTCTGAAAATTCCAGATGGGTTGGCAAAATATCAGAAAAGGAAGTCTCAACAAAGAATTCTGGATGTGGCTTGAACTCTAAGGCTTTGTGACAGACTGCAGAGTAATAGCAAGCAAAGATTCCAAAAGTTACAAATGCATATACAGGTAGAATATAATACAAAGACAGATAATAGATCAGTAGTTCTCAAATGATAAGAGACATTCTATGAAAAGTTCTCACTATAGCAAAATAACAGACAAAATAAAAATATATTAATATTTTCATACAGATGTCTTACTTTTAGTGTCTATGAAGAATAGATAAGAAGACATCTAAAGAGGGAAAGATGCATTTTGGCTCAGAGTTTTTGTCCATGGCCAGTTAACTCCAATGCATTCAGGTCCATCATAAGACAAGAATATCATGGAGGAAGTGCATGAAGGAAAAAAGCACCTAATTTCATAGAAACCAGAAAGTAAAGTAGTAGTAACAGGTACGGGCTAGGGCCAAGACATAGATTTCAACATGTCCCAGTAACTCATTTCTTCTAACTAAACATAATTTGTATATGCTTCCTATTCCAAATAGCATATTCAGATATTAAATCCACTAATAAATTAAGTTCATTAAATCAAAGCAATAATTATCTAATCATCTCTGGGAATCCCCTCATAGACATACCAAGAGCTGTGCTTTTCTGATCTCCTAGGAGCTCTTCAGTTCAATTAGCTGACCATAAAGGTCAACCCTCACAGCAAAACAATTTCTTTTAAGCTTTTCTTAAATAATTTCTGGACATGATTTCATTTAAGTTTACATTAACTTTTTTCCTTTGGAATTTCATACATATATATAATGAAACATGATCATATCCATCTCCTATCTCTACATTTAAGTTCTTCCCAATTCCCCCAAATATGGCTCCCTTCCAACTTCATATCTTTAATTTTTTATAACCTACTAAATCCAATTTGTACTTCTCATATGTGTACATGTGGCTCCATCCTCCAGAGAATGGGAAGTCTACCAGTAGCCACATACTCAAAAACAGATTGACTCTACTTCTCCCAGAAGCTATCAAATGCCAACAGCTTCTCAGTAAACATAGGGGTCTAGAGATCTTCTTCCACAACTATGCTCGAATTTTAGCTATATTGAGTTTGGGTAAGTCTTGTACAAGTAACCATAGCTTCTACAAACCTGTGAGTGTCATAGTCATATCAAGTTTCTGAATTTTGCATTTCCAAGCATTTCTCCCTATCCTCTGGATCTTACATTATTTCCTCTTCCATTATGTTCTCTAAGCCCTTGATCATAATTTTGGTGCTGCAACATATGTCAATGTTAGAAAAAAAATCTTTAAAAGGATGATGACCATTTCAAAACTTCTCAATTTTTTAATGTATTTTATGAGTGGTCTCTTTTAGCAAACAGAGTTACAAACTCATGGAGTCAAAGATATTATACACATGTAGAGATGTGTCTCAAAATTCTTATGTTGAAAGTTATAACCCCAAAGCTTCATGATGTGACAGTGTTCAGAGACAGGTCATTAAAGTGGTAATAAGGCAAATGATGTCCTCATAAAAAAAGAGGAAGTTAGTGGACTGGAGAGATGGCTCAACAGTTGAGAGATCGTCTGTCTAAAGACTCAAGTACAATTTCTAACTCACTCAGTAGTTCACAACCTTCTATAATTTTAGTTCTAGGCCTAGGTGGGGAGCAGGAATATATGTGGTGCTCAGACATATGTATAAGCAAATATTTGTACAGAAAAAAGTAAATTAATCATAAAAAGAAGAGAAAGTTAGGATGCAAGAGATCAGAGGTACCTATACATATGGAAGGAGAAATGGAAAGAGGCAGCAAATAAGTGGGCATCTGCAAATACAGAAGGGACTTCAAATGAAACCACATAGCACCTTGATCTTGTACTTCTAACCTCCATAAACATAGGAAAAATAAATGTCTGCTGTTGAAGCCATTCAGTGTGTAGTATGTATTATGCTTTTGTAGCTAACACAAACATTGTACTTGTAAAGAGTTGCTCTTTAGAATTAAGGCCAGAAGCCATTCCAAGAAAGGAATTAACATGAGTTAGGCCTATTTACATGGAACCTAGGAAGATAAATTTTATCAAAAAGTTATAGAAAACATGACAACAATTTAGTCCAAATAGCTCAGTCCTTTTATTAACAGTAAAGTCTGGTGGAAATGAATTGTTTCACTAAGCAAGCAAACTACTAATATTATATGAAATTCAGGAACAGGGCACAACAGCTGCTGATCTTTGAAAGACACCAACAGCCTTACCTTTAAAATGGTTAACAGACAAGCCTATATGGTTTCAGCAATGGCCTTTAACAACAGAGAAACTGCAGGCCTTAGAAGAGCTGGTACAAGAGTAGTTAAGTGCTCAGTATATTGAAGAATCAACCATCCCTTGGAATTCTCCTCTACTTGTTATTAAAAAGAAATCTGGAAAATGAAGAATGGTAACAGATCTAAGAACTGTTAACAAGGTAATCCAGTCAGTGGGCTCTTTACAATCTGGAATTCCTTTACCTACTCTATTACCCAAAGCATGGCCTCTTATAGAAACTGATTTAAAAGACCATTTTTTTCTCAATACCCTTACAAGAAAATGACAGAGAAAATATTGACTTCATGGTGCCTACTTATATAATTCTCAACCCATTAAGAGATATCAATGGAAGGTTCTCCCACAGGGAATGTTAAATAGCCCAACCCTGTGCCAAAATTTGGCATGACAGCCATTGGAAGCAATACATAAGCAATTTCCTCAATCCATAGTTTATCATTACATGTATGACATTTTACTAACTGATTCAAATGTAGATACTTTAGAAAGAATGTTTGAAGAAGTAAGAAATTTTGCCTTGTTGGGGATTACAAATTGCTCCTGCAAAGATACAAAGAGGAGATTCTATTAATTATTTAGGATATAAAATAGGTCTACTAAAAATTATACCCCAAAAGCTATTAATTAGGAGAGATCAATTACAGACTCTTAATGAATTTCAAAGTTTGCTAGGAGACATTTCCAATCTAAGAACTACCATTGGGTTAAAAAATGATGAACTTAGTAATTTGTTCAAACCTTAAATGGTGACAAGGACTTAAATAGTCCAAGAGAATTATCAGCTTAAGCTGAGAGATAATTGCCTTTGTTGGAAAATAAATTATGGGATGAACATGTGAATTGTTTGGATTCGAAGCTTGATTTTGCTCTGGTTATTTTACCCTCAAAGCATTTGCTTACAGGAATTTTAATGAAGATTGAAGATATTATATTGGAATGGATATTTCTACCAAATAAACAGAGTAAGAAATTAAAGACATATGTAGAAAAGATGTCTGATTTTATTTTAAAAGGAAAATTGAGACTTCATCAATTAGCAGGAATAGACCCAGCAGAAATTGTAGTAACTTCAACTAATAATGCAATTGACAAATTATGGTCAGAAAGTGAACCTTGGCAAAGAGCATGCAATAATTTTTTGGGAGAGATTAACAACAAGTATCCCCAAAGTGATAGAATTTAATTTATAAAGAGAACAAACCACATCCTGTCTCGCATTGTACAGGAAACACCAATATCTGGAGCCTCTACATTTTATACTGTTGCAAGCAAGTCAGGAAATGCAGGATATAAATCAGAAAATTCAAGTAAAGTAGAGCAAAGTTCTTATAATTCTGTACAAAAGTCAAAATTATGTTCCATTCTGATGGTATTAATGGATTTTATGGAACCTCTTAATGTAGTTATTGACTCTCAGTATGCAGGAAGAGTTGTTTTACACATTGAAACTGCTGAATTTTCTCCTAATAAGTCAGAATTAACTTTACTATTTATTCAGTTACAAGAAATAATCAGAAATAGGAATTGTCCTATATAGAGAGGGTCTGCCAGGCCCTCTAGCACAAGTAATGAAGAGATTGATCAACTATTTAAAGGAAATGTACTGGAGGCCTCAGCACTTCATTAAAAAAAGCATCATAACAATAATAAGTATTTGAAAAGGATTTTTCCATAACTTGGCAACAAGCCAAGGAAATTATAAGAAAATGTCCTACTTGTTCTTTATACATTCAAACTCCACTACCTGCAGAAAGTAAAACACAGAGGATACACAAAGGAATAAAATCTGGCAGATGGATGTGTTTCATTTTGTAGAATTTGAAAAATTAAAATGTGTACACCACACCATTTTAGACCAGGCTGGCCTTGAACTCACAGAGATCTGCCTACCTCTGCCTCCTGAGTCCTGGGATTAAAGGCACACATCACCACTGCCCAGATGGATCTCACACTCTGTATGGGGCTTATTTCCCACTTAGTTTTAATTCCGGAATATTTAACTGTAGTTGGAAGATTTCCTGTGTCCTGTCTGGCCCATGGTTATGACAAATCTCTCACCCACAGTCTTGCAGCCTTTTATAAAATAATCATACAAAGGCTTAATATTATTTATAACTGCTTGGCCATTAGCTCAGGCTTATTACTGACTAGCTCTTACACTTAAATTAATCCATAATACTTACTTATGTTTAGCTACATAGGTTGGTACCTTTTCTCAGTTTTGTTTTGTGATCTTGCTTCCTCTGTGTCTGGCTGGTGACTCTTGACTCAGCCCTCCTCTTCCCAGAATTCTCCTCTCTGCTTACCCCATCTATAGTTCCTGCCTGGCTACAGGCCAATCAACATTTTATTTATCAACCAATCAGAGCAACACATATTCACAGCATACAGAACAATATCCCATAGCATTTAACCATGCATCCCAACCAGAAGATAAGCCTGGATTATCTGAGTGCAGGCTGCATTCAGACTGCAGTGTTCTGCTGTGTTTTTTTCTGGTTAACAGAATAGACATATATCCCAATGAAATCTTTACCATGCCACTGAAATTGAAAAAGTCTCTCTATAGTATGTATCCCCTGATGTTGAATGAATCCTAATTGGTCTTAATGAAAACCCAGAGCCAGATATTAGGGTAAATGCTGAAAGATCAGAGGAAACAATCCACAACCAACTCTTACCTTGCTAAATCCTCAGCCCATCCTATTTCTACAAATCCTCTAGCTGAATGCCTCTGAGTCCTCAACCAAAAGGGCTCTAGTTTCTATCCCCTCACACTCTATATGCCTTTCTCTGCCCAGCCATTTCACTTCCTATCTCAACCTTCCTAGTGCTGGGATTAATGGCGTGTGTGCTTTCCAAATACTGGGGTTAAAGGTGTGTGCCATCACTGCCTGGCTCTGTTTCTCTCCTAGACTGTATCAATCTCATGTAGCCCAGTGTGGCATTGAACTCACAGAGATCTAGATGGATCTCTGCCTCCCGAGTGCTAGGATTAAAGGTGTGTGCCACCACTGCCTTGCCTCTATGTTTGATCTAGTGCCTGTCTCTGTCCTCTAATCTTCAGGCAAATTTTATTAGAGTATAATAAAATATCACCACAGTTAGGGGCTATGATATCTTCAGATGGAGAAATGTGGGACCAGAGGTACACTGATTGTTCGATTCTACATTGCCTTGCTTTTATTGAATGCGTATGTTTTGTTAACTTGTCAGCTTAATAGTTAACAGTCAAAAATATTGGTCCTCCTTTGTTTGCAAACTTCTTCACTCTTACATTTATTAACCAAGATATCATGTCTTTCTTCTAAATGTCAGTTAGTTCAGTCACAGATCAGGTAGAAATATCACACCAGCAGCTCACATGCTCTTATACATATGTGTCTATCTGTTTGCCCATTATTTTGTTCTTTAGGCCATCCTCAGGTGAAATATGCTCAAGGAACACTTCCATGATGCCACTGTCTTTCCCAAGCAACTTGAGTAATTCACAACTCCCTATAAACTAAAATCTGTGTTCAGGCACCTATGCTTATTCTGATGTAGTCTGATACCAAGTATCTTGGGTAGTCTACCTCCCTTTTTCAACTGCTGAAAACTTATTAGGTTACTTTTATCCCCATGCACTAAAAGTATACATTTTAACATTGAATATTTGTTTATCATTGTCTAAGGCAATTTATAATGGTGTTCCTTTTAAAATATAGGACCAGAATAAAAACAACAAGATAGTATATAAGCTTATGGTAATGAATTTACACATACATGCAAACTCATCCCTATTTAAGTGTATATTTAATACAAAGCTTATAGATCTATAAAGACTATTTTGATTGTGCTAGATGGTTCTTTGACTTAAATGATGAAAAATATTTCAAATTTCTGCCTTAATTTCTCTTTAGATACAGAATTCAAGTTAATGGGATTAAGCAGGTATTTTAAAGCAGAGTTCAATAAAATTTAAATTGCCTTAACATAACTTAAAAATTATATTTATCTCCCTCTTCCTTGGATCAGAAAAGAATGGAGCAAAGCCAGAGATGAATCACACCATGTCAACAGATAAATAAAATAAACTGTTCTAAGGCTTCTCTCCTTTTATTTCTTCATGCCCCATTAGGATGCAACAAGAAATACATTTTCATTTTTTTTCTGGCCATTAGAGAAGAATGAGCATGGTTGAACGTGATATTTAGCTTATTTGGATTGAGCTCAGTTTAATGAGGCTGACCTTTTTCATTCCTTTTGATATTGCCTTGATTTTAAATACACAAACACAAACTTTGTTTTTCAGGAAAGGCCTTAATCATCCCTCATCCAATAGTTACCAAATATTAGGCAGATAAATGACTCTACATTGTCATCTTCACAGATGGTTTATTTCTCCAAGTTACCAGCATTAAATCTTGGTCAACTTTAATTAAAAACATAAAAATCAGCAGAAAGATAGTTATGTAAGTTAAGTTGAATAGTAAAGGCTCATTTTTGCTGAAATATGATTTCAGTTGTTGGATGAACTGGGTTGGTAAGACGTGTATATCATATATATTGTTGATGAAAGCTACTGGAAACTCTTTTTATCATCCACTTTGCCTCCTAAAGAATCTCAGTATCTAATTATTGTCATTGTGTTTTCAGTGTATAGTATATTACATGGGAGATTGTAATAAAATTTAACAATAAAATATTTTCTGAAATTAATTTATGTTTTCTTTTGGAAATAGTTACACAAAACGAATAGTTGAATTAGCTTGGAAAAATGTTAGGTAATTAAAGCAATACATTCCCTTGAGTGTTCAGATTTCAGAAAGTCACAGAGAAGTAAGATATTGAAAGGTAAGATGCCCAGACCAAAAAAAAAAAACAATTTAACAAAAGCAGAAGACAAGTGATGTACAATACAGATATAGTTATTAATAAATAGGACCAGATTACAAATACAGTGATATTTATGAGGCATTATCTATATCTTGGATTCTGGCCTAAATAAAAAAGAAATAAGTAGTTCCCCACAGTGGACATTGGTGACTCAAGTCACTTCATTACTCAAATTAAAAAAAAAACAATCAAATATGACAAGAGATTAGAAGATCTCTAAGAATGGCCAGAAAAAAATTAGGATGAAAACATTGTTTTTATACAACATTTCTTATATTATCTATCTTGGCATTTGAAAGACTGATTCAGGGATGTCATTCAAAAGCTACCTCTCCTATCATAAAAGTTGGTCATTTTGTTGCCCTGTCTTTTCAGCTTCTCCTTTATTGAGAAGATCATTTAACTTTTGATAGTAATCAGCTAAAAAGTGTTGCAGTACCAGGTACTTGATATAGTGGGGATAAAACATGAAAAAGTATAAAGGGTAGTAAGAAAAGAGAAAAGGGGGGGCTAAGTGTGAGCAGATGAGAAAGGACTGAACACAGGTACCAGACAAGAGTTTTGAAAGAGGGTATAAAGTAGATTGTTTTTCCAGTTCTAACTCGGTCACAGAGTTTTTGATTTCAGTGGTGGATAAGTACACAAAATATATTCAAAACATAAAATGTAAAATTATTGTGAACATTCATGGCTTCAGTTTCAAATGCTATTACTAACTGTATATAAGTTCACTAAGTTGTATAAAACTTCCAGTCTGGTTAATTTTGGTGTGCAATGTTTTTATTTATTTGCAAGGCTTTTTTTAATATAATAAAGTTTAACTTTATAAAGTTTAGCTAAATGTTAATTAACTAACAGCATCACAACAACTGATTCTATACTTACTATTTATATTCTATATGATCATTATCAATAAACTTAAGAAAAATATCATTAAATCACATAATATGATAGAGATAAATCATATGGCTCAGGAAATATTCTAATCAAAATTACTTTCCTGGGTATGTGATGCATATAGGGAGAAATTTAAAAGAATGAAAGAATTGAGCATGAGAACTGAGCTGAAAAAGAAAGAAGCTTGTATATAGTCTTTGAGGAAAGAGGGATGATGATGTTTCATCACTAAACTCCCCATGGTCTTGTGTGACTGACAGGGACCTCTAATCTTATTGCTCTCCTGGGTTAGGTTCTTCAACTATGTGTATAAACAGAGTTTTATTAGAGCATAGCCATACATGTTTGTAAAGCATCCATGGTTAATTTACTCACTACATCAGGCAGAGTTGTAGAGCTTTGGTGCAGACTACAATAGACCACACTTTACAGTATTTACCATCTGAACCCTTGGCAACTCCTATAGTAAGCACCTTAATTGCATATTCTAAACATTACTTTTAGTGTGCTGTCTAATTTTGCAAAACTGCAGCTCCTTCATCACAAATATAATCAAGGAACTCATGAGTTAAATTTAAGACATGATTCATGGAGCAGTACAGGCATTTCAAGGTTAGGAGAAGACATTATTCTAATGACCTCTAAAGCAGATTATCAAAATATAAATCAGACAGAAATTTTGTTGTGTTACTTAAAGCTGAAAGAGGGAACCCAACCCTGTCCGGCAGAATTTAGAAGCAAGTTTTGAGAGAAAAAAATAAATATTTCAGAATACATCTCTACAGACAACCTTATGAAGAATTTATCCTGCATTGCCAAGGCAGCTGAAGTTGCTTATTTCTTTTATTTAAATCATTGAAAAAACCTTTATCATGCAGAAAATTAAATTAATGAATGATCAACCTAAAAATCTACAAATTAAACACACATTTTCTCATATTTTATCTATCCAGATTTTGTGATGAAGCATGTTTACAAAATGTGCTTTTTTATAAATTTATAAGAGATTTAATTATATATACATTGCAGACATCATGGTCCATCATCCCTAAGTTGTTTAAGATAAATATGTATAATTCATAATAAAATAATTCTCCTCCATAATTAGCATTCCATTAACATATAGAAAATGAAAATAACACTTACCAGCAGTTATGCAGTCCACATTCAAATTTAACTGTTTGATTTAAAGCACTTATAAAGCTGATGTATTGAATTTGTATCCCTTGAGTCTTTGTTATTCTGTGGAAAATTTTCACCAGTTTTATTTTTTCTTAATGTGTTGAATTTCTGCATAGACCAAGACCATTATTTCATGAGATATTTATATTTGAAAATGTTTCATGGCCTATCTCTCTTTGTGTTTTGACCTTTCTTGTATTTCCTGAAAGGTTTCTTTTTTTTTTTTTTTTTTTTTGTAATATACTGACTGGTAACTGCTCATGGGTCCAGAACAAAAGTCCTAGAGGAAAAAGAAAAGAGAAAATGTAAGTAAGCAAGTCACACAGGAATTAATTACTACATTAATTTTGTACCTTGAAGTTCCTAACAAAAGAAAATGAGAATTTAAGTATACTTTAAAGAAGGAATTAGATTTTGTCCTACTTAAAAAAAAAAATATCTATTTAAAAGTACACACAATATTCCTGAAGTAGAAAAATAAAAATAAAAAATCATCCTTCTGTCACACTAACAAATTACTGATAGAAAAAAGAAAAACAGAAGATGCTAAAACTATTAGATGAAAATAGTTGTAGAAGCAGCTACCTACTCAGTACCAAGGAAATGTAGACATCCCCTTCCATATTATGTAATTATTAGAAGAAGAAAATAGGGTCTTAGAATCAAAAATTGATGCACGGGTATCAGTCTATGCCCAATCACACTCATCATGATGAAGTGTAGGCAACATAATATTATGGCTGTCTGATATAATTTGGTTTAAAACATGTAGAACAGCCTAAATGCATTCACACCAAGCATTGTTGTGATTTTTTTCATCAATATATTTAAGCCTTTAGACCTATCAATGACCTATATTCTTAGTAGGGTCTGGCAAAAATCATCTCATAAAAAAAAAAAAAAACCACTTGATAAAAAGAGTTTTGTAGATTTTAAGTGCACTTGAAACAATTATTCATCATTCTGGTAATAATTGTAATTATTCTGTTCACAGCTGGCTAGAGAATAAATGAAGAATGTTCTAAACTGTAGAAAAATGACTGTGAACTATATGATCTACATTCCAGGATCCACATTTCTAGGTCAAAGGATTTTTAGCCTTATAAAACCTACTGACCTTAGCTGTCACTTTCCTTTCTTAGGGCCTCAGTTTCTCCATTGGTGAAAGAAAATTCTGTCACTTTATGCACCACAAGTCTATGACTTGTCACGTCTGCCTCGACCAGCAAGGAAGACGCAACACCAGGTTCTTCTCCAAGCAGTTTATTCAGGAACCTTGAGACAATCTTCTGACCATGGGGAAAGCCATCTTCTGACTCTCGGGAAAGCCAGCCCATGCTCTTTATAGCCACTGGGCAACCAACCCCGTAGTGCCATGTGGACAATGCCGATAGGGTCAGACATATACAAGCAAGCCAGATTAGGTCCAGGTGCGCGGAAGCAAGCCAGATCCTAGCCTTAGCCAAATAAGGAGTTGTTTATCCCAGAGAACACCTGCCATCAGGAAGGCGGAAGCCGGCGCCATCTTTGAGGTGTGGCCGTGCACGGCTCTCTACAACTTGCCATGTACAACCCAGTGTACATAGTTTAGCAGTGATTAGGAGCATGGAACAAGGTTCCAGTGGCCTGGATTCCAATTGCCAGCTAGTCACAGCTGTAACTTCTCTCTATCTTGGCCAATTTATCCAAGAGAAGGAAGCACCATAACTATAACATCTACCTCAAAAGGATGTAATAAAGATTTGTTCAGCTAGTGTGTAAAATGCTTACATAAAGTTCAAAGTGTCTTGATTATAGCTCTAATACAACTTTCTTATTTAAGATCATAGCTACATTCTACTTATCATGGAGTCCCTAGTAAACCATGCTTGAGGTCTTTCTATATAATAGGATTATTAGCACAATTTTTTTGTTGTTATATTTGTTGTAATATGCATCTGACTTGTCAGTAAAATAGTGTCTCAATGTCCCAAGACTACCTGTTCACAAGTGCCTCTATAATAGAGGCTGGAGCCTCACTTCCAACAAGGAATGTTCAAAGTTAGTTTCTTCATTCTGAAAGGGTTCATACAACTCAATTATTGGGTTGTCCACAAAGTTTCTGGATCAAACAGACTCAGCTTCACTCCCAGGTTTCATTATTTATTCTTGGCTAGATTTTGCAGTCCTGAAACACAGACACAATTCAGGGAAATGCAGTGGGCTTCTAGAACACATGAAGTCAAAGGCAAAGGCCTCTTATATGGCATAAGTAGACTTAAGGACCACAAGCCTGCTTCATAGCCTGTATCCAAAAAAAAAAAAAAAAAAAAAGAGAAAACCTTATGTATCGGTATCACCATGAAACCACAATTATCTAATGTACCACAAAGACTACACGAATGGATATGCTTGTTCTGTTTTATATAGTTATTGAAAAAGTTATTAAATTAAAGAGAATATTTGCAGGAAGTTAAATAATAGTTTGATTATGAACTGCGGAAATTTTCAGAAATGCTTAGAAGATTCATCACACTGTGATAATAGCAACCCATAACATTTTAGGTTCTTTAATAAAACCAAAACAAATTTTGAGAGTGTGATAGAAACTACAATGTATATTTATTATTCTATATTGGCATGTGAACTCACTCTCTGGCTTGTTTTCAATGGCTGGTCTAAATCTATATCCTGATTAGATAGGTTAGTACTCTGAATTTTTGTGGAGATTAATAAATATTTAAAAAAGAACTGTCTGTTGTAGCATGCACAAAACCTTCTCAAGATTAAGTCAGACAATATCAAAGCATGGAGAGGGATATAGACATGTAATTTCACCACTTTCTTTAGTGATGTTTACCTTGGTATGTTGAACATATTTTAGGGCAGGACCCACTTGCATGACTACTTGGGTAACAAGAACTGGGCTAGATAGAAGGGAAAAAAAAACCTCAAAGTTGAGTGATTAGGGAGGGGGTGGTGGGGAGGATGAACATGAGAGGTTTCAGGGAAGGAAGTGAGTATGTTCAAAAAATATTGTATAAAATTTTCAAAGTTGATAACATATTATTCTTTTAAAACATTTGGTGAAACTCATTTTTTTCAATGAAATTCAGTTACCATTACTGAAGATTTCAGAGGAATATAAAGGCAGTTCCTGTTGCTTGAAGCCTTTTCTTGTGAAAACTATGTTTTTGTTGTTTTGCTTTGTTTTCCCATTCCTTCTTTTTGTTAGTTTTTTTCTTCCCTATTATGTTGCTCCAAACTAGAGTCAAATATAATCACAGAATATTTCCTCTGGTAAACTCACTTTAAGACCTATAAATAATAAAATCACCACCTAGAAATCATTTATAGAGCTCTTTAGTTATTAAAATTTCATCAGAGTCCAGAATCTATATACTGTAGGGTTTAGAAGAAATTATTTCCATTCTAAAACATCTCAGAAGCACCAGACAGGCAATAAATGAAACACCTTTTCCATAAAATATTCTCAATTACTATAACTTTTCACAAGAAGGTATTCTTTTGATGTCTCAAATAAATATCAAAGTAAGATGTTTATATTCATTTATATACTTGATTGTTTGTTTTGTTGTTTTGAGACAGGTTTTCTTCATGTTGCCTTAGCTGTCCTGGAACTAGTTCTGTAGACTCGGCTGGCCTCAAACTGGCAGAGATCCATCTACTTCTAACTCCTGAGTGTGGGGATTAAAGGAGTGTGCCACCACCACCAATTTCCAGCTGTATACTTTTAAGTAGTATAATATTCACAGAAAACAGAATGGAAAAAAGATAATTTTTTTAATTAAAATATGAGTGAATTAGTTAATTCACACTGGGGATATTTCAAATAGTAATCAAATGATTTTATTGTTCTATTATAATTACATGTATATTCAAAACTCCTTTTTTTACTGATAGAATCAGGACAAGATGAAAGGAGTCTTCACATTCTACTCTCCTCCCATCATTTTTCCTTCTTTATATTACAATGTTGAGATGCAATATGTAGGTTATAATATTCCCTTCTTCATCATCCATTCCCACAAATTAGCTTGCCGTATTTACATGAGAATGTTGAGTTCTGAGTTGGAAGCTTGACATGGTTGAACAACCCAGGGACAATAGAAAATGCATATGTGTGTATGCAGCCAACATCAGGTCCTAAATTAACAGGAATCTTTGGTACTTAAGGAGCAGCAAAATCTTCCACCACTTCTATGACATGTCTTCATGTGATGATGTTACTTCCCTATTAAATTTCCCACTGAAGAACTAAGTGAAATTGTGATGTAGTAATACACAGTTCTAAATCATTTAAAAAAAAAAAACAACAATAGAGATGACTCACTGTTTTTAAAAGGAAAGACCTTGAAATCTTGGTGAGAGATCTTCTATGAACATGCTTCTGCATTGTGCCTGTTTGGAACTATGGTATTTCAGCACTTGGACTACATAATTCAGGGATTCCAGATGAAAATTAAGCTGGTGGGTTTTTTTCTGTTTTTTAAGTTATAATTTAATTATAGCATTTATCCCCTCCCTTTCCTCCCTTCAAACCCCTATGTGCTCCCTTCCTCTCACTCTCCTTAAATTAATGTCCTCTTTTTAAAGAAAAGAACCTATGTGCCTGCACCTGGAAAGAAGAACAAGCAAAAGAGTGGTAGTAGGCAAACAGTGAACTCACAGAAGATGAAGTTGATGGCTGTCAGAGCACCTGAAACAAGGGAAATGAGACCTTATCTATATCCTAAACATGTTTCTTTCTGTTATGTAGAAATACCACTTCAGTACAAAATTAAGGATAAAGAGATGGCTCAATCATCAAAGCTTTTTCCTTTGCATGCAAGAGGACATGATTCCAACACCCAGAACCCATAAAGTGCTGCTGGGGATATGGCATGTGTATGTAATCTCAATGCTGTACAAACAGAGAAAAGGACCTACTGGTTAGTCAGTCTAGCTTAATCACTGATCTTCATCCCAATCGGAGACCCTATTTCAAAGGAAATGGATCATGTTTGTGAGGAGTGCACCCAAGTCCATAAGACTCCTCATGCATTTACATATACATGTATGTACATATACACTAACACACATATTTGCATGAATGCATAAGTTATAAGATCATACTGAAGATTTCTTTCATATAAAGTTGTAGAGTCTGCTTGATATTACAGGAATTCATTCTTCTACATGATACACAAAGTTCACATGTACTGTTGAAATGTCAGAATCAACATTCTCATGTAAGGCAAGCTAAAATTGCCATATTGACTGCATACATATATAAACATACCCTGATGGCTAATTATAGAAATCTAGCTCAAATAATGAGTGAGAAATTTAAATTTACACACAAGCTTGTTTTGTTTCCGGCCCATTGACTTTTCTGCTAATCCCTCTGATACACTCTGCCCTTCCACCCTGATCACATCTCTTTTGCTCAGTGCACTATGAATCAGCAGGGTAGATATTACCATGTAGCACATTGGAAATAGACTTCACATCCCATACCAGACTTATAAATTCAGAATTTGCATTTTAACAAGACCTCTAGATAACCCCTATATAAAAATCTGAAGAACATGAAATAACACTCTATAAATCCTCAGGGAAAGGATAAGGCCAATGAAGATAAGTAGTATGTTGGCTACTCTCAGCCTTACCAGCAAACTGAATAAAAAGAATTGCTAGTTTCCTGTACATACAGAAAATAAATAGTAATTTTGAGTGAACAATGGCTCACTGGGCATATTTTTGTTCCTACCAAAACACAGCTTAAAAATGAACCACTTACATAGTTTTGTTTTTTTTTTAAACAAACACATCAATTGGAGGAACTGCAGGAATTGCACTTTAAAAATATTTCTCACCTGCAGATAGATGTTTCTGTGCAGTAAAACATGTGTGGATAAATATTCATTTTGTTTCTCTTAGCACAAAGCTGTTGAAACTCTAAATATGGTTGTCTTCATTATTTTTTCTATTGTTGTGACAAAACACTGTGACCAAAGCAACTTATAAAAGAAAACATTAAATTTGGCTTACAGTTTCAGAGAGTTTATAATGGTAGAGCAAATTCATGGAGGCAGGAAAAGCTGAAATTTCATACCTTGAGCCACAAGGAGGAAGCAGAGAGAGGGATACTGGGAATGGTTAGAATTCAAAGCAGTCCCAAGTGACATAGCTCTCCAACAAGACCACACCTCCAAATCCTTCCCAAGCAGTTCCACCAACTGAAAACCAAGTATTCCATCCATATGAGTCTATATGGACCACTCTCATTCAACCCACCATAGTAGTCTTAGACAACTAGTTATCAAGATCATGCTGTAGCTAAACAATGGCAAACTATGCAGATATGTGAAACCCTGAGACCTTATACAATACCTTGTAGCAGGAATCTTAAAAATTCTTATTAATAAAATCAAACCTGAGCCAGGTATTGGGGTGAATTGGAAGATCAGAGAACCAGAACAAGCCACAGCTATCTCACCTTGCCGGATCCTCAGCTGGTCTTGTTTCCTCAGTCTGGAAGCCTCCGTGTCCTCATATTCGAATGGCTCTCAGCTGAACTGCTGCTAGAAGCCTGAAATCTTAACCAGCCAAATACTTCTAGTTTCTGGTCCTCATGCCTTATATACCTTTCTGTTTTCTACCACCACTCCCTGGGATTAAAGGCTTGCTTTCTGGGATTAAAGGCGTGAGTCACCATGCTTAGCTGTATCCTTAAACACATGAATTTCTGCCTCTGGAATGCTAGGATTAAAGGCGTGTGCTACTACTGCCTAACTTCTATATTTAATATTGTGGCTGTTCTGTCTCTGACCCCAGATAAGTTTATTAGGGTTCACAATATTTTGGGGAACACAATACCACCACAATACCTTTTCAAGACTGCTAAGCAGAATGAAAGCAAGATTCTTTGTGTCACTATGTATAAAATAAATTTAAAGACATAAATATTCTGAAAAGATGAATATTGTTCCAGGGATACACAAGATACCATGAACTTGAATTGAGTCAGGGGAATGAAGTGACTAATGAACAGAAGAAGAAGAAGAAGAAGAAGAAGAAGAAGAAGAAGAAGAAGAAGAAGAAGAAGAAGAAGAAGAAGAAGAAGAAGAATTAGAAGAAGAAGAAGAAGAAGCAGAGATATTTCTATATCACTGTTTTCCTTATTTTAACAGCATGGAATGTATATACATTACCTCTTTTATCATTCTAACTAACTTGCCACAGAAACCACTTTGAATCATTCAAAAGAGTGAGGAAGGTAGAGATTATCAAATATATGAGAACAATGTTTGCATGTCATCTGAGAAGCAAACAGGAGGTCCAGATCTTAGATGTACCACTTAACCCCGGCATCCACCTTTTTTTTTTTTTTTTTTTTTTTTTTGGTTTTTCGAGACAGGGTTTCTCTGTGTAGCTTTGCGCCTTTCCTGGAACTCACTTGGTAGCCCAGGCTGGCCTCGAACTCACAGAGATCCACCTGGCTCTGCCTCCCGAGTGCTGGGATTAAAGGCGTGTGCCACCACCGCCCGGCCCGGCATCCACCTTTAAAGAGCCAAATGAGTGTAGTTAATTTTTTATTATCATCTCTACAGCAATATCATTATTTGAGAAGAAAGCAAACTATTTGTCCTCTCAGTCACCTTAAAATACTATGGAAGTAGATGGAAAAATTCCTCATAAACTATAATATGCTTTGTAAAATTAAGTCTGTACTACTGAGCCTGGATGTTTAATGTTTTGATAGTCTCTAATTTGAGCCACATCAAACATTAATGACCTCCATTACCATTCCTTTATCATAGACCCTGCCTTGTGGCAGTAAATGAGGTTTCTTAACTCACAAAGTTTCACAGGACTATGTCTCTGAATTTCCAGAGATGTGACAAATTCCTTTGCATTGCAGACTCAACAGTGCTCTGGCCCATCAAAATTCTAGCTTTTCTTCTGCTAATTTTTATAATACTCTACATGCTCCAATCCAAATGATTTATTTTCCCTTTCTCCAAAAATTTCTCCATTTTTCTGACTTCAGATAACTAAGAATTGGTTTATGGCAAAAGGGGAGAAATCAAATAATTCTTATTTGTCAAATGTAATATGTCTGAAATTTTGGTGTGTAAAATAGTGGGTTATGATGGTCATGATGTAATACTTCTGCCTCCCTTATATAGGTGAGGGCAAGAGGTAGGGAGAACTGACCTGGGATATAAATAAGTGCTTCAAATTCTACCTTCTACTTGTAATGTGGGGATGTCAACTATCAAAATGAAAGTTTGGCCTTTTCTTGCTCAATTGCCCACCTTCTATCTCTTTCTCAAAAAAATTCTCTGAGAATGATTTCAAATGCAATTTCTTTTAAGAAGCCAGTTCTGATTATTTCAATTTGATGTAATTTAGACCTCAGATTCACTCCTATATACTTCACCTATCTTATGTGATGTCAGGTACTATGTTATTTGAAATTGGGTAATTATTTGTTCTTCACAATGGTGTATGTTCATTCCCTGAAAACAAGACTGTCTTTTTGTGTGTTTATATCTATGAAATGATTTCATATTTGGTAGGCATTCAAAAAACAACATTATTTCAAAATGCATTTAACATCCTGCAATTAACAATCTCTCCCAAGTCTACTTCAACTTTTGTAATAAGTTCAGTCTAAGCAAAGAGCCATTGGCTATTCAAGGAACAGTAGTGAATCAACTAAGACAATGCCTCTAAGGAATTCTAACTCCCACTGGGATTTTATGTCCTGAAGCTACTTAGCTTTCTATTGCTGTGATAAAACACCATGACTCTGAGAAAACACCATAGCTTTCCCCTTACGATTTGCACAGCCTGTTTTCTTATACCATACCAGCCAGGACTTCCTATCCAGGGAATTTTCAGCCCCCAGTGAGCTGGGCTTTATCACTGCCATCATTAATCAAGAAAATACTCCACAAGCTTGCCTGCACACAGATATTATGTAGACATTTTCTCAACTGAGTGTCCTACTTTGAAAATGACTGGAACTTGTGTTAACTTGACCTTAACTACACAGCCCAGCAACCTTATTAGCCAGATTTGTCAAAACAATTTTTAAAAGGGCACGATTTATATAAACTTAAGATACACTACTTTCTAACCATGAAGCTAGCAAACTAGAAAGTTCTTTGCAAACAACTTTCTTTTAGTGGGAGTGTCTTGTTTGGCTTGTACTTATTTAAAAATCTATTTCCCTTGCATACACATATCTATTTAAAAACCCAAGTGCTTAGACATTTTAAGACAACAACTAAGGATATCTTTTCATTTCCTAGGAGGGGAAAATTACAGTGACATTAATAACTAATGACTGAATCAAAAATTGATTTATGACAAATTAATATGAAAGTCAAATTTAGAGTCATTTAGTGTGCCTATGAGAGTTGAAGGAGAATGAAAGCCAAAGCATGCTGAAATTTGAAGCGAAATTACAATTTATTTATAATATACAACTTTCTTTTGAAATCATTTTGGTGAATTATCCTTAAATACACAAAAATACTTGTTGATAATTTTTCTAGTGTTAAGAGTGAGTCATCTTCAAGAAATTTTCACATTAAATGTCTCTGAAGAGGCCTCTGAAGTCTTTCCAAATCTGGGGTACAGTTGGATAAGCTGACTCCAGAGAATCTTAACAGACCAATAGAGATGCAAAAGACCAATCTCCAGCAAGCAGCTGCCAACACCTTCACTGATGGTGAACTGTACATCAAGCCCTTATTTCAAGATTTATTTTACTTTAGGATTTATCTCCACACTGTCTTGCACATCCATAAGCTATTTCCTGACTTTCTGGTGGGCTTACATCCTTCCTCTCTACGTCAGAACCACAAACAGTAAAAATCAGTTCTAGCTAACTCCAGCAATATATTTTAAGGAAATCAGCATGAGAATGGAGTACCTGCAACATCTAGGAAGCTGAATCAAACACATGTTCTTCCTGAGAATGCCACTGGCTTGAGGATATAAAGGACTCTGCCAAAGACTACTGTGTTAAAGGCACAGAGTCTGTTTTACTAAAAGATGAGGGCATCATAAGTTCTTTGAATCCTCGGTGGATAGATTCACAACTGATTAGCCTACTAGGAAGGGGCAGGAACTGAGGAAGCTGGGTCTTCTTTGAAGAGGCAGTTTACTGTAGGTTGTCTTTGAAACACATGTCTTATCTTTAGACACCTTCTTTCATTCTCTATTTGCTTTTTGGCTGCCCGAGGTGAGCAGACTTATTCCACCATGCCTTTTCTGACATGGTGTACTGATTTAATCCCCCCAAAACCATATAGTAACATAAACTACTTCCTTTTGAGTTTTTGTTTCACATATTTTATTATAAAGATGAAGACCTCTCCAACACACACTTTTTTTAATACATCATTCACAACCAAGGTGTAGCTCACTAGGAAAGACCTCTTACTTATTTCTATTTAGCATGGGTCCCCAACATTTCAACTTTTCTATATCCAATTTGATTGACAGTTAATCATCATCATCATCATCATCAATACAACACCAGTATTTTACCAGTCATTGGGAAATATAACTTGGTAGTATACAGCTGGAGACAGAACAACTCAGAGTTGGATAGATATTCACTCTTTCATTCCTAAGTCCTTTATTGTTTTCCTTTTTCCGTGGGCAAAGCTAACACAAAATGCATCAGATTAGCAATGAAGAAAATCAAGGATGCTAGGCAGATGAGATGGCTCAGTGCCTAAAAGAGTTTGCTCCCAAGCCTGAGAGCCTGAGTTTGATACTCAGAAACTACATAATAGAAGGAGAGAACCACTTCTTGAAAGTTGTTTTCGAATCTCTACACCCATGAAAGCCATGGAATGAACATGATGACATGTCTACACACATTTATTTATGGAAAATAAAAAATAAATAAATGCAGTACATTACAAAATATAAAAGGAAACAATTCTATAGTTGTTTGGGTTCTCCCTGACTTGGTTCACAGAGTTCAATCACCGATCTCTGCTTCCCAGTACATGGATGATAAGTATTTGTGTACCAACTTTTTTATGTGGATTCTGGGGGTTAAAATAAGGTCCTCATGCTTACAAGGCAAGCACTTTACTGACTGAGATATCTCCCTAACCCCTAGTCATTTAAAATTTTATATAACCACTTTTTATTGAGCCTGTTAAATTCTGCAAAGATAGCATGATAGCGTCATTTCTTTTGTTTCCTTGATATTGTGGAAATGTACCAGACTATTCCACAATCTTAAAATGCTCAATAAATGTGTTGGAAGGAAATCAGTTTTTTTTTATTTCTATATCACTTGAGTGGTAGAAAGGAGAACACTATTTTTTTCAATTAAAGTCTTCAGATTTTTTAAAATAATTTATTTGAATGAGCTGAATTTCCTTTACTCTTGGGGCAAATATAATTATATTAATATTTCATATGAAAAAGGAAGTTAATTAATTTGTCAATTGGAATGTTCTAAGTGGATATAAATATCAACGTGTATGGAGCAGACAGGATTATATCTGCTTCATTCCCACCAATCTACAATTTAGGAACACTAACAGAATTTGCTTGAAACATCACATCCAAGTTTTCTGTACTGATATAATCATCAAATGCTCAGAAGCCACTTTTTGAAATTATCACCAAGACAGGCTACCAAAAACATAGCAATTATAAAATGAAGTGTAAAAAATAGCTAACAAAATCGCCAAACCCCATGATATGACTGAAAAGCAGGTACAATTCTCTATTGCTGTCTTATATGAACTTAACAGACTAGCAGACTGTGAGTGGCTATTGTGTACTTTAGCACTTCTGCCAGTAATTACTTAGAGGGCAAAAACAATTATGTTCCAACAAACACAAACCTGTGACACTGACTCCAATTTCTCTTGTACAATTTTATGTTGATGGGGTATGAATCACTTTCTCTCTGCTTTGAGACAGCCACTGATTTAATTAGTCCCTGGATTTTATTTCATAAACACAAACTTTAATTGAACTACTATTCCCTCTGAGTATTGAAAGAACTTCATATTTCATATCAGCACAAACTGTTCAAAAATTTCAGACAAGTTGAATATGTATAAATAGTGTGTACAGATGAGTTTATTTCTAGAGGAGTTTATAAAAATCCATAGTCAAGGCAAACCCAATATGTTGAACACAAGTTTATGGTGTTTGAGCAAAACATACTGCAGGAGAAGACTATTTTTCTACTGCTTATGCAGTAGTTAGCCCTCTAATTGAACAAACCAGAAATGAGAGGCTCCATATTATTTGTGGAGCCAACGCTGGTCAAACTGGAGAAGAAATGGAAAGCAACTTTCCTGTTTTTAGTTTATTTATGAAAGAAAGAGTTAGAAAATAGTTTGTTACACAGTAACATGTGTTAATAAATATTTACAGATCATTCAACAGCAACAAAAATTCCTTATGGAGATACTGAAGCAGGTCTGGCATTGTTTGACAAGGTGCTTCAGTTTGGTTTAATTGTTGTTTGGTCATATACTTTCTCCTGTGAATCTTCTCAAAGCAGATATAGGTCATCATTTCCATTTGAGGGCAGCTTTTCACGTAAGATATCTGCACAGTGGCTCAGAGTTTCCAGGCTCAGTTTTATGATCTAATGGTGCTGTGCAAAAATACCTTTTAATTTTTCCAAATTAGATTGTAGAATCTGCTTGCATTGAACAGAGGAGGGAAGATAGATGAAGAAGAAGAGTCATCGTGAAGCTCAGAGCCAATAAAGTAAAATAGTTAGAGAAGAAAAAGGATGTGATTCTGTATACTGTAGAAACAGCTGTGATTTGTGTAAGCAAAAAGAATGCAGTCATTTAATACCAAGGGTACGTACCAACCCTTAGTTTCTATGTCAATTGGTCAATTTTGTAGTAGGGAACCAACATGGGCCATTCCAAACTTATCTGTTCCTAACAGAATAGCAAACCATCTCTACTTAGAACTTAAAAAAAAAGTGTGTTTGGAACTAAGTAGGCAAGTCCACTGAACAGAGATCCCACTGTTAAGGTGAGTTTAGGTCTCTGTTTTCATTGCTAACTCTCCTTTGATTCACAGGTCCATCACTGTTTCCTTATTTTGTCTCTTTAGTGTTTCTGATATGGAGAAAACAAATATATGTGTGCACTGACAAAAACCTGGCACACCAACTTTTGCTACAAGCCTTGAAATTTGGACATTCAACACAATTCTATATTTTACTTCACTGTCATTCTTGACTGAATCTTGCTTATCTATATATTCTCAGACCATATACAGTTTGTCTTTTACAAGGTTTACATTCAGAACTAGCATGATATAGACTATTATTTTAAGATGTTACTTTTGTTTATGTTGTATTTGTTTAACTCTGTGAAGCTGTGTTACTGTGCTTGTCTACAACACCTGATAGTCTAGTAAAGATCTGAATGACCAATAGCAAGGCTTGAGAAAGGACAGGCAGGGATGACAGGCAAAGAGAATATAAATAGAACTAGAAATCTGGGAAATGAGGAGAAGAAGGAGCCAGAGAAGGAGGAGGATTCTAGGGACCAGCCACCCAGCTACACAGCAAGCCACAGAGTAAGAAACAAAGAAAAGTATACAGGAATAGAAAAGAAGAAGCCCAGAGGCAAAAGATAGATGGGATAATTTAAAGAAAGCTGCCTAGAAAACAGCCAAACAAAGGCCAGGAATTCATAATAAAGAAAAAGCCTCCACATGTCTGTGATTTATTTGGGAGCTGGGTGGAAGGCATCCCAAAAAGAGTAGAACAACAACAACAACAACAACAACAACATTCTGGCATTCAACCTGGGGCTCACATTTCCATGTATGGCCTGAGAAGCTTTAAAAAAAAACAGAAAGAAAGAAAGAAAAGAAAAATGATATGACTCCTTTAAGAGGTGCTGCTATTCAGCTGACAGAGCTAAATAAAAAGAGCAAGCTAAGTAAAAACCATCTGTGGCTATACAGTTACTGACTTCCACAGCCAGACGGTTGAATGCAGTTTTCAGTCACAAACCTTTGACTGGGGCTGTGAACTATAGGCTTTGCTTCTGTATCCTGAGAAGTGGGCTGAGCCAGCTGAGAGTTATTCAGGGCAAATCCAGGTGTAAGTTAGCAGTTTAAAGTTTGCTCATGCTGTCAAGAAAAACTAGAGATATGCAGTATAAGATCCAGATGGCAAAACCTCTAACTTTTAAAAAACACACTGTAAGAAGATTACAGTGTGTTTAACAATGTACATAGGCTTAATAAAAGGAAAAAGGTATTGTCATAGAAAAAATGAATAGTTGATAAAATAAAGTCTTTAAAGAGAGAGTAAAAGTAATATAGAATAAAAAAAGCAACAATAAGGTGGGAAATACACAGGGAATCTGGATCCTGTATGTTATTGTGTTAATTTTAAGGTTTTTGATTGTTGAAAAGCAAAGGACAGCTGCAAAGAGACCTGGAATTGAAAGAGTAGCTGTTGAAATAAATCAGGCTACATACTTTAAGAATGCCTTAACGTTTAAAAAGTCAAAAAATGTATTTGTCAAATGGAAATCAAAAATACTTTGGAGTTTTGTTCCCACAGAAGATGAGAGGCTGTGGATTCCTTCAGGGTTAATATGGATCAGGTGTGATAGGCGAGACCTCCTGAAACTTGACAGGGGATACTATCAGTAAAGGTTACTGCTGATATTCCCAGAACTTGGCCATTATCTCAAATTTTCTCTCTGGGACCCTAATGATGCTTTGTCCTCAGACAGCAGGAAGCAGTATGGAGAAAACTATGTCCACATTCCTAAGAATTGAGGTGAAGGTGGACTTTGGTTATTTGGTGGGTTATGGATGTTTGTTATCATTTAGGGGACTATAGAATATTGATACAAATTTGAAGTTATTTTTCATACTGTACATATGTTTCTACCCTTGTTTAAATGATTTTTGTATATTGATAAAAATTTAACATTATTTTTGTTACAACATATTGTATGTATGTTTCTATTTTGCTTGAGGTATTTTGCCTATTCAGTGCATTTGAAAATGTAGGGTGAAATTCTATTTTTTGAAAGCTATTATTATAAACTACTTAGAATAATCAAGAAACATAGTTTAGTAGTCATTTATAATAACCAAATTTGTATATATGTTAGGTATGCTTTCCAGATCATATAGAGATGTATTTTAGATAGATAGATGGTCTTCAAACCTTTCAAAGACCTACAAAATATGACATTTAAAATATTTCATTAACTTAAGGTTTTTCATGACAATGAGACACATCTGCTCCTGGTAGCACCAATTTATTTCAGAGAAGATGATGGGCAATGAAAAAACTCCTTATGGAATTTTCTTTTATTGTGGCAAGGTTAGCCACTGGGCAAAGAAACTATTCTTGCCTTTTACTGCTGACAATGTGCTGTGCAGACTGGACTTGCAGGACACACAAGGAAAAGACTGTTGAACTTTGCCAAAACAAGACAGGACAATCCTTCAAAATTCCTGCTTTATAGAAGAGTCTGCCAAACATTCTGTAAGACACAAAAGTAATTGACTAATGAACTTTGTCAATACAAGGCAAAACAGTCTTTCAAATTTCCTGTTTCACTGAAAAGTTTGCCAGATATTCTGGGCCTGTAAGCTGAAGATGGATGCCCCAAATTTGCAGAGGAAATTTGGGTGACTGTCAGGCAGACAAGTTTCTCTGTTGTTAGGTAATAATACATCCTTCTGTTTTTTTGATAGAGTTGGAGACTAGAGAGTTATAGTTGCAGTTTTCCTTAGATACAATGGAAAATAAATGATGCATAAAACTTTGGAGTCACTAAGATGGATAGATGGTGGAATGTTTTCTCTGAATTTGCTAAATGAAAATGGACTGAATATTATGGATTAATTCTTACTTAATAACTATTTTTGTTGTATATAGCTTCATTATTTTAAAGTTAAAAATCTTTCATTTTTATTTAGACAAAAGGGGTAAATGTTATAGAATATTATTTTAAGGTGTGTTACTTTTGTTTATGTTGCATTTGTTTAACTCTGTTAAGCTGTGTTACTATGCTTGTCTACAACACCTAATAGTCTAATAAAGATCTGAATGGCCAATAGCAAGGCAGGAGAAAGGACATTCAGGGATGGCAGACAAAGAAAATATAAATAGAAGGCGAAATCTGGGAAAGGAGGAAAAGAAGCAGCCAGAGGAGGAGGAGGATTCCAGGGACCAGCCACTCAACTACACAGCAAGCCACGGAGTAAGAAACAGAGATAGGTATACAGGAATACAAAAAGGAAAAGCCCAGAGGCAAAAGATAGACAGGATAATTTAAAGAAAGCTGACTAGATAAAAGACAATCTAATGCCACACATTCATAATTAAGAAGAAGCCTCCATGTGTCTGTGATTTTTTTGGGAGTTGGGTGGTGGCCCCCAAAAGAGTAAAAAACAAAACAAAATAAAACAAAAACAAAAACAAACAAACAAACAAAACACTAGCAAACTCTGGCTTAAGAATAGGATCACTTACAGATATAGATAGATAGATAGATAGATAGATAGATAGAGATAGATAGATAGATAGATAGATAGATAGATAGATAGATAGATAGATAGATATGTACACATATTCCCCAAAGTAACAATGGATTGTGTATTTGTCTTATAAGCAAAACAATGAAGAACATACATAAGAGTCTGAGGATGTAGCTAAGTTGGTCAAGTGCACACCCAGTATTCTGGGCTACATCTCCATCACATCATAAGCTGGATATAGTACAACATGCAAGTGATCCCAGCATCTAGGAGTTAGAGATAGAAGAAAGATATGTCTAAGATCACTGGCTATAATTTTAATGGATGGATTCTTTACAGAGCCATGTTAGAACCTTCAGATATACATTGGGTTGTTTGTTGTGATCTTTGACACTGTGGATTACATTAACCTCACCTAGAAGTAAGACTCAATTCAGGATACATCCTTTAATGACCTTGATTTAAACTTGGCTGTCTATATATTAATCCCCTGACCCTGTTGGAATCTGTAGGACATAAACTGATTGAAACCTCTTTGCCTTATCCGTTTCTTTCTTCTAGACTACCATGATCAGTCTACTCTTGGAATACAAAACTCAGTATATTTCTTCATTATTCACTTTTATAGATCTCTTTTTTTCTTGCCATGACATGGTCTATGTCATTCTTAAGTTTTATGTGATAAATGCAATCAGTGGAATCTTTAGCACACACCCTGGATTTGGAGCAAGCCTGGATGACTACAGTAAAGACTTGAGAAGTTGCAGGTGTGTTCCTCTTGTACTAACACTCTGTGGTCAACCCTTTTCCCAGGTACAGATGGTATTCATCAAGCTTAGAATCCTGGCTACTACCACATCTTCCCTGGCTATTTCTGTTACTGACAGATGGGTTTTTGGCCACGAGTTATTCTCAGTAGCCAAACCATCATGGTCTGTCTTAATACATTGATGTAGAATATTGGAGAGTTGAACCACTCTACAGTGACCGAAAGTGACTTAATGGAAGGAAACATGCTTATTTTGCAGCTCGTAGGATACTCTCATGCCACTGCCAATAGGTTTAGTGGTGATGATTTATTTTGATTAAAAAAGTCATTAGTTTTTTTTTCTATCCCATAATAACTCATGATATGGATGAAACAAAAATGAAAATGTGTAGACAATTCAAATGTGGGTATTTATAGTTGAAATAGTCAAGACCACAAATGTGAACTAATAACATGTTTTTAAAATACTTTTCTAGGTCTGGTGAGATGGTTCAGTGAGAGGAGGAGCTTGCTACCAAGCCTCCCAATCTGAATTTGATCCCTGCTACCCACATAGGAGAGAATGGACCCTCACAAGTTGTCCTCTGACTTTCTTACACCATGGCACATGGGGACTCATTTATACATAAATACACATGCACAGATATATAACAGTCAGAAAAATTTTTTAAAAAATTTTTAAATTTTTTAAAATTTAAGCCTGCCTGACTCAAACATGCTTCCTTTTTCTCCTTTCCTAACACAGCCTTCTGTGCAAAAATAGTTAACTGAAAGGTGAACTTGTATTGGTTTCCTCTCTCTTATCGCAAGCTAGAAGGCTATGAAATAGAAAACAGAAACCACTTAAAATCTGTTCCAGTCTTTTAGTAAAACTGTAAAACAATTGTGCTAGTAAATGCTTTCAAAGCCAGGGACATAGAATGTGGAGGAAAGAAATGGAAAGGAAGGGAACATGGGTAGAGGAGGGAGAGTAAAGAGGCAGGAGAAAGAGGGAGAGAGAGAGAGTGAAACAGAGAGGGAGAGAGAGAGATTTGGGACAAAAAAATAAAACAAAACAAAACACAAACTCGACAAAATAACCCAAAGCTAACAAACAGAACAAGCCCTGGAAGCCGTGTTATTGGTGTCTCAGGGAGTCAGCAAGAACAGAAAGGACTAGTTTTCCTGGTTTTGTAAGTCACATGGATTTTATTTTTGCTGCTTTTGCCTTTTCTCTGAACAAAGCATCAAAGCAGAAAAGTCCTCTCTAGAGGTTCTGTAGGGCCAGTACCTAGGGCATCCAACCCATCATTATCATGGATGGATAATCAATACCCATGGGTCCTATGTTCACACCAAAAACTATGATGGAAAGTTTCTGGGAACACAGTTAACTTTGACAAAACAGCCTCAAAGGCTTTCTATATTCTTTTTCTAACAGTTGGTAGCAGAGAACCTTAGAGTTTGCACCTTTCAAATTATAACCCGATTTCATTGAACATCTGAACTGAGGGACTCTGATCTACTGGCCAAATCTTCCTGGTAGATGTGATCAGGATAAATCATTAATGTCTTGGGAAGATTGTATAAACCTGTGCCCTGTGTCAGAGAAAAGGCTACCACTCCTTTCTCAGAGAAAAGGCCGTTTCCATTGACTTCGGACTACAATATCTATGACAGTAAAACAAGAAAGTGAGAGTTTGGAGTCTTGGAACTTTGTAACTCCCTCCTACCCACCGCACTAGACCATTCCTCTAATCTACAGAATATAATAAATAGCTATCAAAGAGAAGAAGAAGTTTCATCTAACTGACATTAGTGGATATGCAAGGAAAAAAAGGTGCCTCCTTTGTGTACCAGAATAAAAATATTTCATATGTACATACTTATGAAACCCTCATCTCTGGGAAAAGATTATGCTTTTGGCCTGGCCAGGTTTACAATAGCATTAAATGTTTTAGCAGCTATAGGTGGAGGAGTCCTGAGGTTACACTGCATTCCTCTCCACCTCCAGCCATTTAGCATTCAGACCATGCAAGTCCCAAGTGTGCTATCTATTTTTAAACAACTCTGTGATGCAGCATTATGTAACTTCTTTTGGTAACCCAGTTTAATGTTTACCCTGCTATATGTAGCCTTAGCATAGTCTAAAGTAATACCAAGAACTGACATAATAAAATACATTAATAAGTGTAATATAGCTCCACTTTTTGTTTTGTTTTTTAAACAACTTCAAGACGGCTAAGTATATTAGAACTGCCCTTCAGTGAAATTTAAATCACTCATTCATACATACATTTGGTTTTTCCCATTAAATTTACATTTTCTATCACATAAAATTATATTTATTTTATTTATTTATTTGTTTGTCTGTATTCTTTCACTTTTATTCCTATACATAATAAATTACAGTTTCAGGAGGCATAGCTAATATCATTATCATACTCTATGTGTCTGTGTGTATAATATATATTATGATACATATATTTATGTATATATGTATAAATATATATACATACATGTTATACTATTAACTTATCAAAAAATAATATTTTGTAATATAACAGGCATGTACCAGGAAGTTTAAAATAACGGAATAAATAAAACATGTAGATAAATTTAATATACATGTTTAAGCACCTACTTGTAGCTTGAGTTTTCCTGCCTGGCCCACAGTCAGGACAAATCTCTGTCACCCGCCAGTCCCACAGCCACTCAGACCCAACCAAGTAAACACAGAGACTTATATTGCTTACAAACTGTATGGCCGTGGCAGGCTTCTTGCTAACTGTTCTTACAGCTTAAATTAATCCATTTCCATTAATCTATACCTTGCCATGTGGCTCGTGGCTTACCGGCATCTTCACATGCTGTTTCTCATCGTGGTGGCTGGCAGTGTCTCTCTGAATCAGCCTTCCACTTCCCAGCTTTATTCTCCTCCTTGTCCCGCCTACACTTACTGCCTAGCCAATGGCCAATCAGTGTTTTATTTATTGACTAATCAGCAACACATTTGCCATACAGAACATCCCACACCTACTTTATACCAAGTATTTCAGAACACAAGGATATGGTGTTTTAAAGAATATTTGACAATATTTAAATCATGTTTTTCTATCTTCCAGCACACACACACACACACACACACACACACACACACACACACACACACATGGATTCCTACTACAGACAATACTACATAACCGAATTTATTGAACCCTAACTCCTTTTCTCACAGACATTGATTTTACTGCCTCAATGTTGTCAACAAGCATGGCAGCATGAGCTCTTAGACTCTTCACAAACAACAGATTTCAACTTTTGGCTACACATCTTCAAAAAGGTCTATGAGACAGTTATTCAGAGAAAATGAGTCATCAGAACCAGATTAGACTTAGGCATCTTCCACTTGGAAAAAAAGGAAAACACTGTCTTTTGTTTTGTCCATGAATCTATTAGGATGCACAAAGACCAGGATGTACCTTGGTGATACTCACTGCAAAAGGATCCCAACCCCTGAGTTGCATTTCATAAGTCAACTAATTCACAACATAAGTGGCATATTTAAATCCTCCAAAGATACTACAGAACTCAGACACCAGGAAGCACTCACTGTTAATATTTTCTAGAACTGACCATGTTGTTTTCAAATGGCCTCTGTAGTGGGTCGGTGAGGACTTAATGGGGATTTTGCCATCTGCAGCTGTCTCTTATATTTGTCTCTTGCTTTGTAAGAGAGTAGCCCTCATAGAAATTCTTGCTAATTTTAAAGAAATGTTAAGTGTGTTCCAGGGGTGTCTGACCAATACAACATGAATCATAAAAACAGTCAGGGCTCTTGCTGAGCATTATGGTCCCAGTATCTCCACCAGAAGGATAAATCAGTGAAGAAACAAGAGATGATAATCCATCCACAGAAAGAAAAGAGACAACCCAGGAAGCTAGTTCTGCTCCTCTCCCTCTTACAAGCCATTATGTGTTAGAAGTTGCATCTTTTTAAATGACTTTCCTAAAATGAATCCTTAGAGAAGGCTTTGAATTCCCACATGAGGATTATGTCACTCAATATTGCTTCAAATATGCAAACAACAAACTAAAGCATTACTTATATTTTATTCATATATTTACTTATTGCTTATTAATTATGTTTTTGACAATTTCATGAATGTTTGCAATGCATTCTTATGACTCTCTCCCACCTTCTTCTATCTCCTTTCCATTTTTATGAGCTTCCCTTCTTCCATATTATTCTTCTCCTATATTCATGTCCTTTATATTTGTTTTGTGACACACTCAGCTTAACCAGAGTCATTTGTTTGGAATTATTCACTGGAGTCTGGTAGGCTCACCAGAAAGCAAACAAGTGAATGTAATAACCCCTGCCTCTTAGAATCTACCCATAGCCAATAGTTCAGAAGTAAGGAGTCAGTCTCCTGAACCCTTCCTGCCATCCATATGCTTGACTATATAGCAGCCCTATTCTTGTGAAGACTCCTTCCTGGCAACCACAGCTTGTGTGAATTCATGGTTACAACTCACTAAATAAAAAATATATTCCACAGCTCTTTCCCCTATCTATCTTCTGGCTTTTACATTCTTTCCACCCTGTCTGCAATGTTCCTTGATTGTTGTAAGTGATACATTATCAGTATTTTAACGCGATCAGTATCAAAGTGTCAAGGAGAAAAAGCGATCATTTTTTTGTAGGTCAGGTAATAGGAGACACGTTTCTAGTTTTTTTCATCAACAATGGCACTAAGCAATTACACAATCTTTCTGACAGTTTCTCCTTTACTCTGGATAAAACCATGATTCAGATGTTGGAGGAGGGCTAGGTTCTGGTGATGCTGTATCGCTCTTCATTTTGTTGTATGTATTTCTGCCTTGACATCTGCCCATCTCCTTGTGGTTCATTCTTGGTCTTATCAGCACACTTGGTTCAGACAAAGCTGACAGATTCAGGAAGTCTCTCTCTCTTGTCCAAATGGGAGCTCTCTTGTCCAAGTGGGAACTCCGGGGCAGGATGGGAGCTCTTGTCCAGACAGGAAGTCTGGGGCAGGATGGGCTTTCTTGTCCAGAAGGGAAGTCCAGGGCAGGATGGGCACTCTTGTCCAGAAGGGAAGTCCGGGGCAGGATGGGAGCTGGGGACTGGTTTCTAAGTCTCAGGAAGTGACTGGGGGCTCGGGCAGATGGGCGTGGGGGCAGGGCGTGGAGATTGCAGGGTCTGCCGGAGTCTTGGAGAAGGGGATCCTTCCCGGTGGGGCTAGAAGGGAACCTGCCTGGTGGCCAGAACCTGGGGGCAAGTTGGGCAGGTCTTCATGGGAGTGGCTGGTGCTCAGGGATGGGGTCCAGGCAGAGCCAGGGCACTCACCTGTGGTCCAGAAGGGAAGTCCGGCAACATGGAAACAACCTAGATGCCCTTCAACTGAAGAATGGATAAACAAAATGTGGTACATATACACAATGGAATACTACTCAGCAGAGAAAAACAATGACATCATGAGGTTTGCAGGCAAATGGATGGATCTAGAAAAAATCATCCTGAGTGAGGTAACCCAGACTCAGAAAGACAAACATGGTATGTACTCACTCATAGGAGGATACTAGATGTTGAACAAGGATGACTGGACTGCTACTCACATTGCCAGGGAGGCTACCTGGAAAACAGGACCCCAAGAAAGACACAGGGATGGCCCAATGACAGAGAAATGGAAGAGATCTACATCAACAACCTGGACATGAGTGGGGGTAATGAAGGTCGAGGATCGAGGGAAAGAGAGCTTGGGGGAGTGGGAGATCCCAGCTGGATCAACAACAGAGAGGGAGAACAAGGAATAGGAGACCATGATAAATGAAGACCACATGAGAATAGGAAGAAGCAAAGTGCTAGAGAGGCCCACAGAAATCCACAAAGATACTCCCACAACAGACTGCTGGCAATGGTCGAGAGGTAGCCCGAACTGACCCACTCTGGTGATGGGATGGCCAAACACCCTAATTGTTGTGCTAAAAACCCCATCCAACTACTGAGGGATCTGGATGCAGAGATCCATGGCTAGGCCCTGGGTGGAGTTCTGGGAATCCAATTAATGAGAATGAGGAGGATTTATATGAGCAAGAATTGTTGAGACCAAGGTTGGATAAAGCACAGGGACAAATAGCCAAACTAATGGAAACACATGAACTATGAACCAATGGCTGAGGGGTCACCAACTGGATCAGGCCCTCTGAATGGGTAAGACACTTGATTGGCTTGATCTGTTTGGGAGGCACCCAAGCAGTGGGACTGGGTCCTGTGCTCATTGCATGAGTTGGCTGTTTGTAACCTGGGGCCTATGCAGGGTCGCTTGGCTCAGCCTGGGAGGAGGGGACTGGACCTGCCAGGACTGAGTCTACCAGGTTGATCTCAGTCCATGGGGGAGGCTTTGCCCTGGAGGAGGTGGGAATAGGGGTGGGCTGGGGGGAAGGTAAGGGAGGCAGGAGAGGGGAGAACAAGGGAATCTGTGGCTGATATGTAGAACTGAATTGTACTGCAAAATAAAAAAAAAAGAAAGAACCAGTTCAAAGGAGCTCAGAAAAAAAAAAAAAAACGTGATTCAGATAATTTTCCCTTTCTTAGTGTGTTGGTATGCATGGAGAGGCTGAAGGTTGATGTTGGGAATCATCAGTTCCTCTACCACCTTATTCATTGAGACAGTGACTCTTAATGAGACCCAGTGCTTCCTAATATGTATAGTCTTCCTGGCTGCCTTGCTCTGTGGATCCCATGTATGCTGAAGTTGGAACTGAAGATAAGATGCCATGTCCATGCAGAATATATATGGGTTTCTGGTAATCTGAACTCTGGATTTCACATATGCACAGCAAGCACCTTAACCACTGAGCCACCCCTCTAGCCAAATAAAATACATCTGGGGTATGGCATTCACATCTTCTTTATTTAGTTCTCAGGACCAAAAGCTAAAAGGAAGATTTTCCTTTAAGCTTCTTTTCTGGAAAATGTATTTTGCTTCTACTGATTTGCCCTTTATGTTGGCAAGGAAAATCCATGCTCACACGTGGTTTATTCACATTGAGTTTATGAACTTGGTATGCTATATGACATCCATAGCTATGGACTACCTCCCCTTCAGGCCTCTGGCCTTTAAATTAGCTCATCTTGTCATTTTCTTCATCTTTTAATGCCCAAATCCAAAGCCAATAACTTTAGTATCACCTCACTGAGGAGATTATAAACCAGTGGTCCTGAGGAAGAATAAGAGATCATATTTTAAGTGGGTTCTCTGTGAGGGAGAGACATATAGCCAATCCTGTATTTTGGGCTCTTACAACTCTACACATCCATATCATTTTGTTACAAATGACCATTATGATTTTGATTACTAAATGTGTGCCTTGATATTCAGTTCTTTGTCTTTGTTGAGCTATTATTTACAAGAGAACTATATCTCACTCGTGGTACCAGACTGAGACCCTTCAAAAGGACACATTAGTCCTTACCAATTGCCAGAAACTGGGAAGACTGCTTTCACACATCACTCATTAACACCTCTGTGAAGTAGCTTTTATTATTTTATCAGGAAACTATAATTAAGAGATATTACATGACTCATCTTACATTAGAGGTACCAGATTAGTTGATACCTTCAATTTTTCTCTTTAAACAATACCAGTTTTACAAACAAATATAAAAACAATCCTGAAATTTCCCCTTTAAATTGGATGTCTTTTCCTAAATTTCAGGGTTTATTTTTTTGTTGTTGTTGTTGTTGCTTGTTTGTTTGTTTCAGGTTTTTGAGATATGGTTTTACTGTATAGCCATGGCTGCCCTGGAAATCTCTCTGTATACCAGGCTGCCCTCAAACTCATAGAGAACCACCTTCCTCTGCCTCCTGAGTTCTGGTATTAAATATGTGTACCATCACTGCCCAGCTCTCTTTATGTTTGTATTTTTTGTACATGTGCTTTATTTCCTATTTTAAAAGGTATATCAGAGACATTATTATGAGCTAATAGTTATGTTGTTATCTAATACTTCCCATAGCACCATAAACTAAATACTATTACTTATCAGCAAATCAGACTTAGAGAAGTTGACTATCATTTATAGTACAACATGATAGGCATGTTGTATTATAATAGTAGGTTAGAATCTTTGTAAACTCTGTTAATTCTACCAAACAGAGTGCTATATTGATAGAAAATAAGGGTCCCTCTGGCCATCAGACACTATATGGACTTGAGGAGGGCCACAGATGTCAAAAGTAAAAGGTGTTGCCATGGTCTGACTCTATTTCCTTTAAATTCTTAAATTGAAATCCAAGTATCTGATTGCATAATATTCCAATCTGAGGCCTTTTAGGAGAAATTTGATCCTTAGAATTCAGCCCACATAACCCAAGTTGATATTCTTATAAATTAAATATAAGAAGGTTTGGACCTACACCACCATCACTGCAATGACCTACACCACCATCACCACAATGACCCACTCCTCCACCCAACAACACCTACCACAGCATCTCCCTGCAGTCAGCCTTCTTTGGCAACATTAGCAGACCACACCAATTGGAAGTATAGCAGCCCCTACAGGTACAAGCACCACCTACACCAGTTGGAAGAAAAGATGGATAAACACTAGTGTAAGAATACATTCAACAACATAAAGGTCAATATGGCAACCACCAGAACCCAATGGTCCTACAACAGCAAGACCTGAATATCCCAACACAGATGAAGCAGAAGAAAATGATCTTAAAAATAACTTTATGAAGACAATAGAGGCCCTTAAAGGTGAAATGAAAAATTCCCTTAAAGAAATCAAGAAGAAGACAAACAAAAAATTGGAATAAATAAATAAATTCTTTAAAGAAAGCCAAGAAAAACAATCAAACAGGGAAAGGAAATAGTTCAAAACTTGAAATTGAAATAGAGGCAATAAAGAAAACACAAACCAAGGGAATTCTGTAAATAGAAAACCTGGGGAAGTAAACAGGAACTATAGATGTAAGCATCTCCAGCAGAATACAAGAGATGGAGGAGAAACTCTCAGGCATTGAAGATGTGATAGAGGAAATAAACTCATCAGTCAAAGAAAATGTTAAATCCAACAAATTATTAAAACAAAACATCCAGGAAATCTGGTACATCATGAAAAAACCAAACCTACGAATAATAGGGATAGAAGAAGGAAAAGTATTCCAGCTCAAAGGCACAGAAAATATATACAACAAATTCATAGAAGAAAATTTTCCCAACATAAAGAAGAACATGCCTATGAATGTACATAAAACCTACAGAACACCAAGTAGACTGGATCACAAAAAAACTCCCCTTGCCACATAATAATCAAAACACTAAATATACAGAATAAGGAAAGAATATTAAGAGCTGCAAATGAAAAACACCTAGTAACATATAAAGGCAAAGCTATCAGAATTATACCTGGTTTCTCAATGGAGACTCTAAAAGCTAGAAAGTCCTAAACAGATGTTTTGCAGACACTTAGAGACCATGGATGCCAGTCCAGACAACTGTACCCAGCAAAACTTTCAATTACCATAGATGGAGAAAACAAGATACTGCATGACAAAACCACATTTAAACAATACAATCCAGCTCTACAAAAGGAAAACTCGAATGCAAGGATATTACCTGCACCCATGAAAACACGGGCAATGGATAGTGGCACAGCAACAAAACCCAAAGAAGAAAAACACACGCATACTACCAACAACAACAACAAAACCAAAAAATAACAAAAATTAAGAATCACTAGTCTTTTATTACTGTAGCTCTATAGTAGAGCTTAAAGTCAGGGATCATGATGCCTCCAGAAGTAGTTTTATTGTACAGGATTCTTTTGGCTATCCTGAGTTTTTTGTTTTTCCATATAAAGTTGAGAAAAAGCACAGAGACAAATAGCCAAACTAGTGGAAACACATGAACTATGAACCAATAGCTGAGGAGCCCCCATGGAACTTGATCAGGCCCTCTCGATAAGTGAGACAGTAGATTAGATTGAACTATCTAGTAGGCCCCCAGGCAGTGGGACCAGGACTTGTCCTTAGTGCATGAGCTGGCTTCTTGGAACCTAGGGCCTATGCTGAGACATTTTTCTCAGCCTTGGTGTAGGGAAGAGAGGACAGGACCTGCCTCAGTTGAATCTACCTGACTGAGCTGAATCCTCAGGGGAGATAAATGATAAATGGGCACAGAAAGAAATCAGAAAAACTACACTCTTTACAATAGCCATAAATAATATAAAATATCTTGGGGGTAACTCTAACAAAATAAGTGAAAGACCTGTATGACGAGGACTTTAAGTCTTTGAAAAAAGAAATTGAAGAAGATATCAGAAAATGAAAAGATTTCCCAAGTTCATGCATAGGTAGGATTAACACAGTAAAAATGGCAATCTTACTAAAAGCAATCTACAGATTCAATGCAATCCCCATCAAAATCCCAACATAATTCTTTACAGACCTTGAAAGAACAATACTCAACTTCATATGAAAAAAAACCCCAGGATAGCTAAAACAATACCGAACAATAAAGGAACTTCCAGAGGCATCACCATCCCTGACTTTAAGCTCTACTATAGAGCTACAGTATTAAAAACAGCTTAGTATTGGCATAAAAACAGACATGTGGACCAATGGAATTGAAGTGAAGACCTTGACATTAATCCACACATCTATGAACACCTGATTTTTGACAAAGAAGCTAAAATTATTCAATGGAAAAAAGAAAGCATCTTCAACAAATAGGGCTGGCATAACAATGTTGACATGTACAAGAATGCAAATAGATCAATATCTATTGTCATGCACAAACCTCAAATCCGAGTGGATCAAAGACCTCAACATAAATCCAATTACACTGAACCTGGTAGAAGAGGAAGTCGGAAGTAGCCTTGAATGTATTGACACAGGAGACTACTTCTTGAATATAACACCAGTAGCACAGACACTGAAAGCAACAGTTAATAAATGGAACCTCCTGAAACTGAAAAGCTTCTGTAAGGCAAAAGACATGGTCAATAAGACAAAATTGCAGCCTATAGAATGGAAAAATGTCTTCACTAACCCCACATTGACATAGGTCTGATCTCCAAAATATATAAAGAACTCAAAAAACTAGACATAAAAATACCCCAAAAAATCAATTAAAAAATGGGGTACAGATCTAAACAGAGAATTCACAACAGAAGAATCTCAAATGGCCTAAATACATTTAAAGAATTGTTCAACATCTTTAGCCATCAGGGAAATGCAAATCAAAATGCCTCTGAGATACCATCTTACACCTGTCAGAATGGCTAAGTTCAAAAACACTGATGACAGCTTATGTTGGAGAAGATGTGGAGTAAGGGGGACACTCCTCCACTGCTGGTGAGAGTGTAAATTGGTAGAGCCACTTTGGAAATCACTATGGCAGGTTCTCAAAAAAATGGGACTCAATCTACATCAAGACCCAGTTATACCACCCTTGGGAATATACCCAAAGGATGCTCAATAATATCACAAGGACACTTGATCAACTACATTCATAGCAGAATTATTCATAACAGTCACAACCTGGAAACAACTTAGATGTCCCTCACCCAGAGAATGAATGAGAAAAATGTAGTATATTTACACAATGAAGTATTACTCAGCTTTAAAAAAAACAATGACCTCATGAAATTGTAGTCAAATAGATGGAACCAGACAAAATCATTCTGAGTAAGGTAACCCAGACTCAGAAAAACAAGCATGGTGTGTACTCACTCATAAGTGGCTATTGGGAGTAAAGAACAGGAAAACTAACCTATAATCCAGAGCCCCAGTGATGCTAGATACAAAGAGGGCCAAAAGAGGGATACATGGGTTTTCCTGGGAAGGGAAAACAGAAGAGATCTCTTGGGTAAACTGGGCATGTGCTGAGGGAATGGAGAAATGGGAACTTGAGGGAGTGTGTTGAGTGGGCTGAGCACAGGAGTCAGGTTTGTTCAGGATTGAAGAGAGAGTAAGGAAAGAGATATCTTGACAGGGTGGCATTTTAGTGTTAGGGAGAAACCCAGTGCCCAGGAAACTCCTAGGAATCCATAAGAATGACCCCAGATAGGACTCCTAGCAATAGTGGAGGGTGCCTAAACTGGCCATTTACTGTAATCAGATTGGTGACTACCCTAATTGTCATCAGAGAGCCTTTACCCAGTAGCTGATGGAAGCAGATGCAGAGACCCATAGCCATTCACTAGGCCAAGCTCCTAGAGTCCTTCAGAAGAAAGGCAGAAGGGATTGTATGAGCTAAGGGGTCAAGGTCATGATGGAGGAACCCACAGAGACACCTGACCTGAACTTGTGAAAACACATGGACTCTGGACCAACAGTTAGGGAGCTTTCATGAGGTTGACCGAGGCCCTCTGCTTATATGTGACAGTTGTCATCTTGGTCTGTTTGTAAAGCTCCTAGCAGTGAGATCTGGACCTGTCCCTAGCTGGCTTATGGTACCTGTTCCCCATACTAGATTACCTCGGCCAGCCTTTGTGTGGGGGTGGGGGGAGCTCAGTCCTACCTCAACTTAATGTGACATGCTTTGTTCAAGCACATGGGAATCCTGCCCCTTTCTGAATGGATAAGGTGAGGAGTGGATATAGACAGGATAGATAGGAGTAGGAGGGAGGGAGGAGGGAACAGGAGTAGAGGAGAGTGGGGAAACTCTGCTCTCAGTATGTAAAATAAATGAAAATAGTTAACAAAATAAAATAAATATTAAAGGATCATTGCTCTTTCTCTCATGAGGACACAAGTCTTTTATTGTCTTGACTTTTGCTTTACCAACTTTTAGAGCTCTGGGAAATAAATATGCAATTTTTATGTTACCTGAACTGTGATGTTTACTGACAGCAGCCTGAACAATTCAAGACAGAACACTGGTACTACACAATGGAGATGCTGCTGTAAAAAAAAAAAAAATACCAAGCAATGTAGTAGCTGCTTTGGAAGTAGATAAGATTTATGATGGCTGGGGAGTCTTGAGATGAGTACTATGAAAAGCCCAAATTTCCATGAACAGAACATTCTAGCAAGGGTTCAGAAGGAGATGGAAGCTGTTGAGAAAGCCTTTATTTTCTTAGAGATTATGTAAATATTTCTGAACTGAATACAGGGAGAAATATGAGTAGATCATACCTCAGAAATGGGATCTCAAATGGAAATGAGGGTTATATCAACAGAACAAGGAACATTCTTGTCAGAAGACATCAAAGAATTTAACTGAATTGCCTTCTTGTTTCAGTGTTTTGTGGAAGGTAGAGTTTGCTAGATATAGAATGTATGGATTGATATCTTTTGGCTGTTGAGAAGAAAATAATATGAACAGTGACATTATTAAAAGAGTATATTAGTGAAGGAAATAGAATCAGAATTTAAACAGCTGAAACACTGTCAGACTGAGTACATTGGAATATATTGAAAAACATGAAAGACCCTGTTCAAGGAGAACATGAAACTGTGGCCAAAGTACAATTAATTTGCTATTTAAACATTAGTAAGGACCTATTATCCAAGACAATGGTTGATCATCATCATGACTGCTCTCTTGATCTTCCATCATAAGTTCAAAATGGAAAAGTTTTAGCAACTACCCAGAAATATTAGATTTAAGGAGATTTAAGAGAGATCTCCCAATAGATCAATACCCAGCAGGACTTCAGAGACAGAAATATGTAACACAAATCTTAATGTGAATTTAACAAGAAATTGTAGATTTTCAACACTGTACACAAACGCTTTTGTTACAAATAAATATTTATGCTTCTAACAAAAAAAAAAAAAGAAATTCCCTTGGACTTCAACTGTTCTATGCAGTCGACAGATTTGGTAAGTCAATTAAGATATCTTAAAGGGTGAAATTAGTTAAAAGAGACCTTTTTTCCCCACATTAAAAAAAGGGAAACATTTTACCATGGAAGGAACTCAGTCTCTGTTTGATAACACATTAGGCAGTCTGAAAATGGAACAATTAAATGAGAGGATAATTAATGTTTATGGGATGTATGTAACATCAATTATGAATATGATTTGTTTAATCATTTTTATTTTAGTGTTAAAAAAGCTGGTCAATTTAAGTGCCAAGATAAAAGCTTTAGAAAAATCTGTTAAAATGAATCATAGAGAAATTCAGACCTAGACAGGAGAATTTAAAGGTGAAATTATTTCAGCATTGAATTATACAGTTATAGAGAGACAACTTGTTTCCAAACAACCAAATTTACTCTATCATGTAACCTTACAGGAACTACCTTCTCAAGGGCATGTACAAGCTAATTGGCCTCCAGTGGAAATATTAGATTTAATGAGATTTAAAGAAGCTATAGTATTATATGACATGCATTCTCCATTTGTAAAGCAGATGTTAAACTCATGGTCAACTTGTAATAAAATTATCCCTCATGACTGGAGAGAAATAATTACAGCTGTCCTAGAGGCTGGGGCACAATTACAATGGATAATGTGGTTTAAAGAGGAGGCTAAAACCATGGAACAACAATGTACGACTAGAGGTATGGAAATTTCCTAAGATCAGCTTCTTGGAGAAGCCAATTATGCTGATATATAAAGAAAATGTTTATATGATAACCCAACCTTATTTCTATGCCACATGGCATCCATGAATGCAGGGAACAGAATTGAGGAAACAGTGGGAAAAAATTGAATCATTTATGAAAGTTATACAAGGCCCAAAGGAATACTTCATGGATTTCTTACAAAGGCTGTCTTCAGCAGTAAGTAGAATGATACCAAATTCAGAAGCTAGACAGATAATACTTAATCTTTGGCTTTTGAGAATACGAATGCAGCATGCAAAAGAATAATCAGGCCATTACAGACCAGATCAGTACCTTTGGAGAATTGGATCAGGAACATGATTAATTTTGAGTCTCATGACTATGAGATATGGATAGGAGAGATAATTTCAAAAGCTTTGAGAAAAAATAATGTCAGATGTTTTGGTTGTGGTAAAAGAGGTCATTTGAAAAGGGAGTGTAAATGGGGTGTTCCTAGAAAAAAATGCTTATTGAAGGAACAATGGCAACAGAATGTCCCTCCCTTCTGGATTGTGCAGAAGGTGTGGTAAGTGTAAACTTTGGACCAATGAATGTAGATCAACAAGAGACAGACAAGGTAATCCTTTGCCTCTGCTATCAGGAAACTCCCAGAGGGGCCTCATGCAAGCCCCCACAGCAAATTCAGTTCAGACTTTTCCTGCCATTGTAGAAGAAGCCCCTTCTCAGAGTAACTAAATAACCAAATGCCTATTGGAATAAACCAGGTTGCTCAGGATGATAGAACAGCTGTAGCAGAGAGAACAGAAAATTCAGGAGAAACCATAAAGCAAATTTTTTGGCAAACTTCTATAAATAAATAAAGGCCAAAATTAAAAAATACAAATAATGACGTTCTCTTGGAAGGTTTAGTAGACACAAGTGTGGAAGTTACAATAATTGCACTAGAATTTTGGCATCTAAAGTGGTCTCTTCAGGAGATAAATGTTCAGCTGTTAAGGATTAGAACATTATCTCAAGTGAAACAGAGTGCAAGATGGCTCAAATGTATAGGTTCAGAAGGACAGAGAGAAATTAAAGCCATGTGTGGCTAATATAGCCATAAATTTATGGGACCATGATCTATTACAACAATGGAATACTCAGAGTAACATTCCTCCAGCCTCAGAAATAAGCCATAAACTAACACATGTTTCTGAGAGAAATATTAGAAGGTATTATTATTATAAAGAACAGTCACAGGCCATCCAGATTGTACAAGTAGAGGACAAAACAACTGCTGATCTTTCAAAGACACCAACCAACACCTTTAAAATGGATAACAGATAAGCCTGTATGGGTTCAAAAGGAATATTCTCACATCCACATATGGGAAGAACCATGGACATGTGTGTGGTATTTTTTTTGTTTGTTTGTTTGTTTGGTTGTTTTTTTTTTTTTTTTTTGGTTTTACGAGATAGGGTTTCTCTGTGTAGCTTTGTGCCTTTCCTGGATCTTGCTCTGTAGACCAGGCCTGCCTCTACCTCCCGAGTGCTGGGATTAAAGGTGTGTGCCACTACTGCCCAGCGACATGTGATTTTAAACCTGGGAGAACCTTGTGGGCATTATCAAGGTACAGAGTTAAGGGAAAGCAGGGTTATTGCAGAGAACTACCCTTGGAATAGAGGCAGGCATTGAGTTATCATATGGACCATACTCAGTTCTAGGCATGAAGGCATACAAAGACTGCAGCCTTAATCCTTTCTTGACAAAATTCTGAAGGGTCAGAGTTTCAGTGTGCCCAGAATAAAACACTGTGTCCCTGATAGCCCTCAAAGACAAAAAGAATTATTCTTGAGCATGAAAGTTCAATGTTGTTCACCCTGTTGGATTCAGGACTTGTTTGATATGTATGACACAATTCTTTATGACTATTTTTCTGTTCCATTGGCAATATCTATCTTATACCTTCTTCACTGTATTTTGGCAGCATAGAACTTCTTTGATTTCATAGTTTCACACCTGAAGAACAAACTGTCTTAGAGTTAACTGTACCTTGAGTCTCCCCTGCCTACATGTCCAATACAGAAGGTATTTATATGAGGCCCCAGGATTTAGCTTTTGAGAGTTGTCAATGGTACAAGTGAAAGCTTTGCAGGCTGCTGGGAATGAATGAATGTATTCACTTGTGAGGAGGACATCAGTTTTGGAAGAACAGGAAAGACTGAATGCTGTAATCAGAACCTTGTATTTCTCCTAAACTCATCTGGGGATCCTGCATGGGACCACACTAGGCCCTCTAAATGTGGGTGAAAGTTGTGTGGCTTGATGTGTTTGTGGGTTTCCTGGCAATGGGAACAAGACTTAACCCAGGTATACAAATTGGCTTTTTAGAGCCTATTCCCTATGGTGCCATGCCTTATTCAGCCTTGATGTGGGGGAGAGGGGCTAGGCTCCAACTTGTTATGCCAGCCTGTGTTGACTATGCAAGGGAGGTCTTACCCTCTAAGAGGAGGGGATGAGGGTAGGTGGGGAAGGAGAAGGGAGAGGCAGGTGGAACAGGTGTTGGTATGTAAAGGAAAGAAAAAAACTAAATAAAGAAATTACAAAAAAACCCAAAAACAAAAACCAACAACAAAATAAAACATGAAACTAGACAAAAGGCCCCAAGATGATTAGAACAGAGCAAAAGCAATGAGAGAGCCATCCACACACAGAGAGATTCCAAATGTGTAGGCATCTGGATGATAAGACTTCCCAACCCCCAGAAATGTGAAAAATCCATTTCTGTTGTTTGTAAGCCACAAAGTATGTGGTAGTCTCTTAAAGGAGCAGAACAAATTAATGTATACAGCTCATCTCCCTCTGAAGGAAAAGTGTAAAAGTGTATCTCAGCCTTCTGCAGTCTAAATCTGAGTGTTACATAGATAAATGTTCAAGGACCTATCTGACTGAGCTGCATGAGGGAGATGCTATAGTTTTTAAAGGCAACAGTGATCACTTTTCCTTAGAATGTATGGATTACAAATGGCATCCACTCAAAAGAATATGTAGTTTGATTCTTAGAAATACTCTATGAGGACTACACTGAACTTCATTCTGAAATGAACAGCCTAACTTCATAAGAAAAGACTTACCAGAAACTAAAGAGGATCTGAAATTCCAAAGACCTACGTACCTCTTGGATTGGACTGTATTTGAAGCACAAACATCACTGAGGTCTATTCACAAATAATGCAACTTATTTTTTCAAGGCAAAATATATTTCTGGTTCCATCTGTTTTGTTACTCTTTTCTCTCTCGCCTCTCTCTTTCTTAAGCTACAATTATCTTTCTTAATTGCCTTGAAAGCAACAGGAGAAAAAGGTCAATTAGCAATGTCTGTACATGGCAGAAAATTGTTGCTCGGTTTCTATTTTCTGCACCTCATTTGATTTTCTAAATGTGTTTTGAGGCTTAGCAGGGACTTAACTGATCAACTGGGCACAATGAGAACACTCTAATCAAATAATGAAGTGATAAGTTTTATCTTATTTCTACCAGGCCACTTACGACCTGTATAAATTATAATTGAGCCCATGTCTAAATTTATCTATGCCCCATCTTCTAAGTGTTTCTATTAAGGCCATGGCTTGATGGTACTAATCTGAATAGAACAAAATATATCTTCTTGATTGAAAGAAACCAGACTCAGTGAGTTTTCAAAGCAAGAATCACAAAGGCGTTCACAAAGGGGTTAGAACCTCTGCTTTCTAAATAGACAGATATAAGGCAGAGAGAGTAGGGAGCTGAAAAAACACAACGAGGCCTGCCAAGATACTTGTCCTCAAAATGGATTAGATAACAAGGGGATGTGTTATTGATAAATACTAACATAAGTCACATAGCCAAACCCACTTGGTATCAACTGTGCTACAGCAAGCACAGCAGATGGACTGAAACCCAGAAAGGTACCTCAAAACTGCGAAGACCAGAATTACGTTCCTTCACTAAGGAATCTGACCTCTTCAGATGCAGTTTCTATCCCCATAAGTGAGTCAGCACACCTTACCGTTATGTGTTTAACTGTGGCTTTTGTTTTCTATTTGACAAAAGGACTTTATTTACTTATTAAATGGTTGTTTTCTTTTTTTAAGCTTTTTATTGATTATTTGTGGATTTCGCTTCATTTATCCTGATCCCATTTATCTTCCCATCCCCTTGCTTCTTCCCTATTTCCTTGCAACCCCCCCTTAAAACAAAATTTGAAAGTAAAAGCAAAAATGAAAACACACACACACACACACACACACACACACACACACACACACACACACACATCTCTCATGGAAACTGTAGCATGGCCCAGTGAGTCACACACTATATCCTTTAGTCCATGTATCTTTACCTGTAAGTGTTCATTGCAATGAGTCATTGGTCTGTTTCAAGGCCTCTGGCTGGAGATCCTGTAGCTTAGGATTTATAGGTTTGATCCCTTCACATGCTCCAGTAGTCCATAGATGGTGTGATGCTGGGGTGGGCTACCTCATAGTCCTGCTTCTGGTGTTGATCCACCACACTGTAAACAGTTTCCTTCCTGCCCATCCCTCATTCTCCTACATGCTTTTTTACAAATTACGAAAGTGATGTATTAAAGTGCAACAGTCTTGGGATAAGTGAACCTTAGAATTCTCACAGTTTTCTTATTTGTATGATGAGGTCCTATGTGTTCCAGAAAATTTGCATAGCTAGGCAAATGAATGGCATGGTCAATTGTGAAATAAATGAATTAAAGTGTAAGGGAGGAAAAGCTTCCTTTTACTCTTTCAGGATGTTGAATAAACCTAGCAATTAAAGAAGACATAAGACAGATATGAGGAAAAGTGCACATAAAAATTTAATGTAAGCTTTATGTGATCTAATAAATGAAAACTAAACCTGAAACACCATTTCATATTATTTGAAATTAGACTGTTGTAGGGAAGTAATTAAATTATGTGAGGAGGTAAAAGAAAAATTATAATTATTTTGACATTGTCTGTTTATATAGAATTTTCTCAGCTATTCCTCACCAGTTGGGAAAAATAAATCCATTGGTTTATAGGAGCCATCTATGTTTCTTAGTTTTTTATTATTATTTAAAATATAAGGTATTAGATGTCATTATGACAGTTTTAAATTAAGTGTGTTTTAATGGTTCTCCTTCATTCTCCATCTTCCTCACCCCTGTGCTGTCCTTTATGGCAGGTTTCCTTCTCCCCAATCTCTTTTCATTTTTCATGTTCTATGTGTGTTCCATCACTTTTTTTGAAGAAGAAATGGGAAAATTTGAATGATCTCCATGAATATGCTATTCCTCTGGTACTACAGCTCAGAAAAACACTTTCACAAGAGAAGCATGTTTGGGGCATATTCTTAAACCTTTCAATAGTTTCTCAATTAAGAAAGCTAATAAGGATGATAAGCAGAGTTCAATATCCAGTCTTGTTTTGCTCAGTATCATACTCAAACAAGACTTACCAAACAGAAAAATAACATGAAAAGGTTGCATGAAAGAACACAAAACAACAAAACATATGGTGTTGCCTTGGATGAATAAAAAAACCCAAATGACAGCATTTAAGTAAGAGAAGAAAGGCAGGTACAACTTAAGAGAACCTCAGAAAACAGGGATTTTAGAACAGCAACTCCTCTCGCCTGAAGAACACAGATGTAATAGGATGGGGAACTTCTAGTGACAAGACAGTGACAGAGACAGGGTTCATCCTTCTGCAGCTTCTATGTGATCACCCAAGTGCAGACCATAGAAACCCACATGAGGGAAACACTCCCTTGATAACAGCAGATCTAACATAATTAGCAACCAAATTAAAGGCAAAGACAAATACTCTCTTGGAGGCTGGGTAGAGGGTTTAGTGGAGTAAGTAAATTCTTGATACACAAGATGAGGTCCTGAGTTTGATTTCCAAAACCTGTATACAAACCTGAGTATTCACTTGCTGTCTCAGCGTGGGCTCAATAGACACAAGTAGATGTGGCCTGGCAGCAGTGGTACTTGCTTTAATCCCAGTACTCAAGAGGCAGAGTCAGGCGGATCTCTGTGAGTTCAAGGCCAGCTTGGTCTACAGAGCGAGATCCAGGACAGGCACCAAAACTACACAGAGAAACCCTGTCTCGAAAAATCAAAACAAAAATAAACAAGTAAATGTTTGGGTCTTATTGGCCAGACAGGCTGGTCACCATCATCCAGATAATGAGAGAACCTGCTTCAGAAGAACAAGGTAGTGAGGCTTAAGAGCTGAGTCAAGAGCTATGAACTCTCACTGTTCTTGTAGAAAACTGGAATTTGGTCCTCGGAACATTTTCTTGGGGGGGCTCACAACTACCTATAACTCTAGGGCCAGGGAATCTGACTCTTTCTGGCCTCTGCGGGCAGCTACACATGTGTGTTCATACACACACAAGTAAAATAATAAATAAAAATATCTTTTAAAAAGTAGAGGTGGATAACACCAAGGGAACCACATCAAATATGGACCTCTATCCTTCACATGGAAGTGCCTACATGTGCACACACACACACACACACACACACACACACACACACACACACGATTCCTAGACAAAAGGCAAACTTCCATGATTATGTATCAAATTAAAAACATACTTTTCCAAATCATCTTGATAAATACTATCATTGATTGTTATTTGTAAAAACCACAAAAGATATTCCCATTTATTTTCTATTTGGTTTAATGAACTTGTTTAAGTCGAGCTACATCTAGCATACTAACTATGCCCTAATAATATAAATTACTTATTATTCCAAAATAAAACAAAAACGGAATATATTTCCTTGACTGGAGGGCATGTATTTAATAGCTCTAATTTTATGCAAGAATGTGGGTTTATCTAAAACTCAATGTTCATTAAGGAATGTGAGATAAAATGTATTCTCTGCAACTGAGTATTTATCATTGTGGGGAGGATATCTCATGAATGGTCCTTATTTTGTGAAATGTTCTTTCTATTGTTCTATGGTAGAGAAATCACAAAATGATTTTGAAATCCAGTTTACTTTTTTTTTCTCATTACAGCCAAAATGGCAGGGGAGGTTTTCTGATCATCAACTAAGCGAGCAAATCTCTTGTTTAAATATCTTTCCTCTTTCTCTTCACAAATGAAATAAATTCCCTAAGGGAAAATACTGTTTCTTTGGTCATAAATCATCTCTCTCTCTTTCTTCCAGGAGCAACTCTATGAAAACACAACAAAATTTCAGGATGACTCCTTTGTGTACACTGATGGTGGTGGTGACATTTTCTCTGGGAAGAAATTAAATTTGCCTTCACCCATCCCTTCAAAAGGACGAGCTTTGCCTTTCGGCAATTGGTTACTCTGGCAGAGCTCCATCTCTTGGATAAGGTGATGAATCACTGTGACATACACAATGGGCTTTCAAGGGGTTGGCTTCCAAACTGTACAGGGTAGTTTTCCATGCCACCTGGGATGTCTCCATGCTTTGAGGAGAGGGTACACAGTGGGCTTTCAAAACAAGGCTGCTGCTGTCCACAGCTGTTTTGTTGCCCAAGACATGTTATAAATTAGAGTTTTCTTACAGCAAATGGGTGTGACAGAGAGTCACTCAAGCACATGCAGGCGGTAAGGAAGCCCCAACCCTCCCCATTTCAGCAGACAAGCAGGTTTAGCATCTCTGAGCCTGAAGAACAGATCAGAATGGAGTAATCTCCCAGTTCCAGAGATGGCTTTGTATTGACCAGTTTGCTGGCTTTACAAGGGATTTCTATTACTACAGTTAAATAGATGCACCTTGCTTTTTAAACTGGGTAAGTCTCAGAGGGTGGGATCTCTCTGCTGGAACCCCTTTGGTCTGTGCTAAGTCTGGCTCAATCACACCCAGGTTGTGTTTCTTTGCACAGGATAATGAGGCCTCATGGGAACTTCTATTTTTTCTGCCTCTGTTTTTGCCTACAATGAATTCTGTTTTACATTTACACCCCATGGCACCATGCTGTATGTATGGGTGTGCACCCCAAACTGCACATCAGTATGACTTTTAAGTTGGGGAGCATTTTATACTCATTCATTGGTTGACTTTGTCAGAGACCTAAAGGAAGGCATTGGGTAAAAACCCTATGCACATCCCTTGGGATGTAGATGAAAAGAAACTTTCTTTAGAAGAGTGAACTGAATACCCCTTTCTTTGATCCTCCTGGGATTCTTCCTTTTCATAGGTAGAGAAATAGTAGAGCAGCCATAAGATTGGGCATACTGATGACAATGGATAAAAATGAATTGAATTACATTATGACAGTGTTTCTTGCTGTCAATAGCCTTGAAGAATTCACCCAGAAATACAGATGTATTCTTCTTAGCATTGCTAAAAGAGCACATTTCAACTGATTCCTAGTTTGTGTGCGTGTGTGCATGCGTGTGTGTGTGTGTGTGTGTGTGTGTGTGTGTGTGTGTGTGTTTTAGTGAGAAAGCAGCACTTACTTACCAAGAATATGCAAGACCTCAAGTTCAAACATCAGGGCCACACAAACACAGAGACACATAAACACAGCTCACATTCTCTGTCCAGGGCACAGGGTTTTTTTTGTTATTTTTTTCAGCTTTAGAATTACCAATCCATTCTTCTTGTTCCTATTTGTAAACATCAGTTTCTGAGAAGATTTCAAACCAGTAAAGAAAATTGATGACCTGTTGGGTAAATATATAGAAGACTACAGATAGCATCAACAGTGAGAATTCTCACTGGAAACACAGAGATTGGAGCTAGGAATTCAATTATTCTGTTTTGATTTACTCTGTAAATATGTAGAAGGATTTTTATTTTATATATATATTTATATATATGTGTGTGTGTATGTATATATATATAACATATATATATAAACATACATATAAAACATATGTTGTATATTAGCCCTTTGTTTGCAAAGATAGCTATGTCTCTGTTAACACAAAATTCTCATCTCTGCTTATCAATACATGAGTCTAAGACAAAATAGTGTAGTGTTAACTGAAGATAGTACCAACAATTCATCCTAATTTTTCATTCTCAAAGTCAGTTTTCAAAAGAAAACAGAAAGAGAGATGATATTAGAGTAAGTAATGTAGAGCAGACACATGGAAATTAATCTCATGTATTTATTTAATTTAGTTTCTTTTGTGGGTTTAGAATTCTCACAGTTACCTGGCCACCAGCCTCTGCATAACTCTTGATATATTTCTTAACTCAAAAATTAGTGGATTATAAATATAGAAGGTTCATTCCTGACTTCATATCAGGTTGAGACCACACAATCTAACAAAAGCTAAGTTTGTAGCAGATACATGTAGGGTAGGAAACTGACATCTATCTTTAATTTAAAAAAAATTAGAAAGAAAGAGAGAAAGAGACAGAAATGGATAGAGGTAAGGTTAGCAGTTAAACATGAATTTGGTTCATATTCTAAGAAATAAAATTTTTGGAGAATTACATCACTCACACATGTAATTTTGTAATCAATTACATTGCCAATAACCAAAGACATGTGTTAGATAAAACACTCAATGTTAAATTATAAAGCATACAATAGTTTTGGTTTTATTGGTAAAATTAAATATGTCATTATGTAAAATTTTTCTTTAGGAGATCCTTTTATTAGTCTGGGGAATTGAGTACATACAGATGCAGATGCAGTCAGGGCACATTTTTCCATCTTATTTGTTCCTGGGAGTGCTGTGTGATAACCAGTCACTGATTTTATTTGATTTGTTTGTGTCTCATAAAGAGAGTGTTGGTTGCCGGGTGGTGGTGGCACACGCCTTTAATCCCAGCACTCAGGAGGCAGAGGCAGGCGGATCTCTGTGAGTTCAAGGCTAGCCTGGTCTACAAAGTGAGTTCCAGGAAAGGTGCAAAGCTACACAGAGAAACCCTGTCTCGAAAAACAAACAAAAAAAAAGTGTTGGTTATATTTTAATGTGTTCAGTTTCCACATAACATTTAAACATGGCTACAGGTATTAGCTATGGGTTGTCTATAATACCTGAACCACACATTGCTGGTAATATATGTATAATAAGAACTAGTAAAACATAAATATCCTCACATTCTACTTTCCAAAGTATATGCACATGCATATTCCATTTCAGACAAAAAAAAATCATAAACTTGGGTATCAACAATGTATAGGAAAACAGAAAGCTATACAGAATAAATTTTATACCTCAAGACAGCTGGGACTCTGTGAAACATGAATAAGATACTTCATTCCAAGCTGGCAAAAAGTCTTTAAAACAGTGTCCATTGTGTGGCAAAGTGACAGAGAGATGTGTACAGAGTCATTGGTCATTTCCTCAAAGATGTTCACCCTGGCTTTAGTTCCCTCAAGATCTTGAATTCTGACAAAGTAATTTCTATACATTTTCTGCTATGAACTACACAAGTAATAAAATACTTTCAATTATTTGATTCATATTTCAGCTAAAGTGACATTTAATGAAGTTTTGAATGTTGCTGGAGAATTTCTCTCCAGCTCCCGCCATCAAGTCCCGCCAGTCCCAGAGCCCACTTATAAAATAAACATACAGACTCTTACATTATTTAAACTGCTTGGCCATTAGCTCAGGCCTGTTATTGTCTAGCTCTTACTATTATATTTAGCCCATTTCTATTAATCTTTACTTTGTCACATGGCTCATGGCTTATTCGTACCTTACATCTTCCTTGTCCTGATGGTGGCTGGCAGTGTCTCTCCCTCAGCCTTCCACTTCCCAGAATTCTTTTCCTTGTCCCGCCTATACTTCCTGCCTAGCCAATGGCCAATCAGTGATTTATTTACTGACCAATCAGCAACACACTTGACATACAGACCATCCCACAGCATTTGAATATTCAAAATTCAGTCCAGCGTAACCAACTCAACAAAAAATATTTGTCAGGAAAAATAGGAATTTAGTAAATATGAACTATTCCATTGAAAAACTATGTACCTACTATCTTGGATTGTGTGCATTTTTTCTATCCCCTAATATGTTTTAAATGACTATTTCCCTCTTCATTTTTACTGTAAGGAGTTTTTCTCAAGAATAAATGTAACAGGAATATGTTTTCTCCCTATTCAATGATTTTCTGTAACTACAAGTTGTAGCTTTGTTTATGATGAGAAAAAACTTTGTTCATTATTACCTGTACATGGGAAATAATAATTCCAGTGCCATTCACTGAGCACAAGGAAGTAATATGCAAGCATACATATCAGCCCAACACCAAATATGAACTCATGGTGACAGAACAAGCATACAAATTGATAGATTCCTACAGAAAGGGAAAGGTTATGCTATTCGGTCAGATGGCATAGATGTTGCCTATGCATAAGGGCACGTTCACATGTTACTTAAGTCTCATTCTCCAGGCAAAATCTGAGACCTGTAAAATTAAACCTTAAAGGATGGACAGCATTGTTTACTATAATCCTGCACTGCTGGATTCAAAGCAGGCAGATACATCCTTTCAGAAAGCGCTAAGAGAGGTAAGTACAATCCACGTTTATGAATTCCAGAACTGATCTTTATGGTAGCAATGATTGAAATTCACAGCAAGAGACCATGTCTACCAATGTTTCTACTAAGGAAAGTGAGTACTGAACACTTAGTATGCAGTTACTATTCTAAATCCACAAATCCAAAGATATGTCAGAACCATAGACACACATAAAACAAAAGAAATTAATTACATTTGGCAGAAGCCAATGTCCAGAGCACATGTGTGCATATACATTCCTAAATTCATAAAGACATCTTATTTAATCTGTACAATGTAATTTATATGCCTTCATTCGGGGCTGACCATTTATTTTTGTAATTTTTATTACCACATCCATTTTACTTCCATCTCTATCACATATTCCCCAACTGAATGGACGTTACAGTGTGTGTACCCAAAGGCATAGTTCATCAGTTGCTTTTTTTTTTTTTTTTTGGTTTTTCGAGACAGGGTTTCTTTGTGTAGCTTTGCGCCTTTCCTGGAACTCACTTGGTAGCTCAGGCTGGCCTCGAACTCACAGAGATCTGCCTGGCTCTGCCTCCCGAGTGCTGGGATTAAAGGCGTGCGCAACCACCGCCCGGCCAGTTGTTTTTTTGTAACTATGTGATTTATTACTTTTGAGTTGCTCTTACATAGCATTTCAATAATTGTATATATATATATATATATATATATATATATATATATATATATATATATATATTCAGTCACACAGCAGAAATACCAGTCCATTTTACTTTTATAAAATATAATATATTAAATATACCAGGGCTATTAAAAATGTGCTATAGATTCCACTCCATAAATAGCACTTACACGGCAAGTTACTTTCAATCAATATTGAGAAAGTATGAAACCTAACAGAACATCCATCCATATATGTGATCAAAGATGCATCTAAGGAACTCAAGTGGCACCAAATGATAAAGTGGCAGTGGCTATAATAGTGAAATAGCTAATTATATTATGTAACTGCAGTGTATGTGATATTCAGACTTCAAGGTCTCTTTATACTGTCTTGTATGAGTTGGCTCACAGCAAAAAGTAAACTTATTCAAAAAAGTACCCATGTTAGTTTGCATTATTTTAGTCACTTTTTAGTGCTTCCAAAATAATTTTCAAATAAGGAAATTGATGTGTTTGCCTTACTAAATATCAGACACTAGATGAGTCCTTTTCTTTCATTGATCCCTTTAATTTTCATCAATTTTTTATTATACCATCATAATGATCATGACCATTACTCTCCAAATAAGTAAATGGGCTAACCAAAGTGAAGACATAGCTAAAAATGTGAACAAAGATTGAAAGTTGCGCATTGACTTCTTCAAACAAGATGCACTGATGAACCTTATTAAACCCTGAGATAAAGTAAGTGACAAGAGCATTTTCCAAGTAAATGTAATGAAGAAGAAAAAGGATGAGGAAGAGGAGGAGAGGAAGAAGAAGAAGAAGAAGAAGAAGAAGAAGAAGAAGAAGAAGAAGAAGAAGAAGAAGCAATAATGTGGCTGTGTGTACATGCATGCTTGTCCATCCCTTAATAAGTATGCATACATAATCTGGCAGGTAAGGTTGTGGACACAGTAGAGAGGAAAACCAACTACTACCATATTCTTAAAATAGCATAATTCCTAATTGCATTCAAAATGCATTTCCATGTATCCACAGGTAAGTGTAGCTCTTATGGAGCCCATTGTAGAAATTTACAACTAGTCAAAATGCAGAGAATAATTGACTGCAAGGTGCCCATCTCAAGTTTATAAATCTATAATACAATCCTTATGCATATTGGGGACATTGTAGAAGATCTGGCAGAAATATTGTAAAAGTCATAAGACCAGGACATCTCATATGAGATACTCTTCTTATATGAAAGGAGCTATATACATCAAATCTTAACAGGTTGTTCTCCTAAACAAAACCTTCACAATGACAACAAAAGTTGACATTCACCATGGATGTGGAACACACCACAAATGTCACATCCCAAATAAAGAGCTATAGTCAGTTGTGGCTGTTGAGTAAGGGAGAATCAGTCTTCTCCAGGGATGAGCTGCTGATATGTTATCCAATCCAAGATGGTGACCTCAAAACACAAATACATATGAGCAACATTAAATAGACTCAGCAACAGCAGCAGGGTGTAGTATTTTACATGTATTATATATATATATATATATATATATGCATGTAGTATAGTCATATATATAAAAATATGATCAAACCCAAACAAAAAACCACACATATATATATACATATATAATACACACATATATATGTATGCATATATATGTATATGTGTGTATATATATATAATGAATAAAGAAAAAAAGGTTATGAAGTTAAGAGGGTATGGGGGGAACAGGGGAAAATTTGAAAGGCAGAGAATGTAAGATAGAAATAACATAAATACACTGTTCCTGTATAAAATTCTCTAAAAATAATAATAAAACAAATGTTAAAAAATACTACTCATTATGTAGCCTATAGCATATAGCTAGATTTCAACTGATATATACGAGGTAAACTTTAAGTTTCTTAAGAAAGCCTAATTCCTGGGAATCTGTCCCTCTCTCCTGCTCCTTACCTAAACAGTCTGGTTAAGTTTGCATGAAAAACAACAAACGGTGTTGCCTTGGATGAATGAAAAAAAATCTAAATAATAGCATTTAATTATGGAAAGAAAGGCAGGTACAACTTAAGAGAACTTCAGAAAACAGGGATTTTAGAACAGCAACTCCTCTTGCCTGAAGAACACAGATGTAATAGGATGGGGAACTTCTAGTGACAAGACAGTGACAGAGACAGGGTTCATCCTTCTGCAGCTTCTATGTGATCACCCAAGTGCAGACCATAGAAACCCACATGAAAATCAGACTGGACTGTATTTGAAGCACATTATCACTCCAAACATTACTGAGGCCTATTCACAAATGATGCAACTCATTTTTGCAAGACAAAATATATTTCTGGACCCATCTGCTCTGTTATTCTTTTCTCTCTCTCTCTTTCTTAAGCTACAATTATCTTTCATAATTACCTTGAAAGCAACAGGAGAAAAGGTCAGTTAGCAATGTCTGTACATGGCAGAAAATTGTTACTCGGTTTCTATTTTCTGTACCCCACAGAGTGTTTCATGTTCTCCCTTGAACAGACTCTCTCATGTTTATCTGTGGGAGCCGGTTCTCGGATTCCTCGTGGCTTTACCCAGCACGTCTGCATAGAGGATGATTAGGACCACGGGCCTGAGTGCAGGTGTCTGAGATGGTCTGCACTTGGCTGTGGGGCGGGGGGGGGGGGGGGGTGTCTTTTGCTCCACCCCTTGGCATCTCTATAAAAACCCTGGGGCAGAGACAGTCAGGGCCCCTTGGAATAGGTTCCAGGCCCTCTCGAGGCTATCCTTTATTTTCTATCTGTTTATCTCCGTGATATTCTCTGCAATAAATCCTTCTATCTAATATTTCCCGCTGCTTGCACTCAAGAAAACTCTGGGGAACTGTGGGGATGGTTGGGTAAATGCCCCACATTTACCAATGTATTCAGTCCGACAATGTTTCTGCTCTTTAAATTCTGCTTCTATTTTCTTTATTAAATACACTTTACCTACACGTGAAATAAGTGCACATGTAAAAAGGAGGAAGAAGTAGACATGGAGGAGTAGGAGTAGGAGATGGAGAGGGAAAGGGAAAAGGAAAGGAAGGAGGAGAGGCGATGGGTGGAGGAAAGTGGGATTGGACCCAGACCTTGCTACAAACACTGTGAAACCAGGCTTGGTAGCTTTAGAAGTTATTTGTTACGGAATATTTAAACTATTTCCTCCATGCTAGAACAAAGAAACAAAGTATCTAAAATCTTAGGGGAAACTTACTGAGATTTAGACAAAAATAAATAGAATGTAGATGATTAATGGATTGGGAACTAGGCTCTTCTCACTTTTCATAGAGAAGCATTCATACTTTATAACAGCATATAAATCTCTACAAGTTAAAAAACCTCCTTAAAGTCTTCAAAGTACTCATCAAATACTTCAGAGAAAGCCCCTGACATTTTTGATGGATAAATCCCGAGACCTTTGCAATCATCACATTCAATAATGCCCCAAAGCGCCTCATTTTACTCACAAAATTCAATAAACGATGACAGGAGTGAGCTGTAAATGGTGAGAGGTCACCAAGACTGCAAGACTGGCCACACATAAAATCCAAACCTAAGCCTTAGCCGGATTGTAACGGGCTGCCTTTCCTTAGTAGGAACTTTAGAAGGCTCCATCTAAGTTCAAAAGTGTGAATATGGAAGGGGGAAATAGTGGGAGATTAACACAACTCTTTTTTCTCCCAGTACAACTGTTACTTTTTTGATGCCTGGGGCTGTTTATATTAAATATCTTAGTATTCAACATGGACTCTGGCAGAGAGGGACCCACAGTACACTGGCTAGAAAGAACAATGGTTCTAAACATTGAATTAGAGCTTAGAAATCAGTAAGTGTTTGGATACTCTCAAAAAACCCAGGAACTCACAGGGGTTTTCATTTAAGGATAGTGCTTCCTGACAGTTGTATAAATAAGTCTAACAGCTAGAGATTGGATCACATATCAGCTTGACAGCCTTTCCATGTGAATACTGTGTATTATTATGGAGGAAGCAGTATGGGTAAGAGTTTATAAACTGACTAATATAAATTTATATGAAATGGATGATATAGTTCATAATGAATTCATGTTTGGTATTTGCTGTCATTATTTGAGAGATTGTTTATTCTCTTTTGTTTTGATTTTGGGGATACCATTTCCAGTATTTCATTGAGTTTGCTGTGTAGCCTGGGCTGGACTCAAAATTGCAAACTTCCTCCTTCTGCCCCAAGATGGCTGAGACAATGGATATGTACCACCATGATAGACTTCATGTTTGTTTACACACAAGAATTCCACTTCAAATTATTTAGAAGTTAAATGATACAGCATAAAGATCCTTTACAGAAAACTTTTAAATTAGAATCAGTCATTAAGATTTACAGACCATATTACCTATTTCTAGTAGGATGGACACTCAGATTCTAATGCAACCCTGTATTAGGGAGCAGGAAGTACATATATACAAATCCTTTAGTGAATGCTACTGAGACATGTTGGAAACTTTAAAATCAAATAGAATTGTCCCTCACTTGTCTCTTTGGAATTGTACCAGAGCTCCTTCCTGAAGATTTCAAAATTTACACATGTTTACATTCCTTCTATAAAACCAAGCAATATTTACATGCAATATATACTCATCCTCTCATATACTTTAAATATTCTCCAGAATGCTTATAGTGCCTAGTGCTTAATACAATGTGAATAATATATAAACCATTATAAGATCCTGTTTATGGAATAGTAACAAGTACAAAAGCTCTGTACCTGTTTGTTACAGATAGTTTTAAGAAATGTCTGATGCTGAGTATAGAAGGTTTTCATATGTATGGATACATATTCCAGGTATACAGATTGGTGACTTAATACACATATAAACCATGGTAAAATAACCATGATCAGACAACATATTGTTCACCATATATTATAATCATTTGTGTGTATTTGGAAGACCTGAAATTAGTATTAAACGTGTTTCCTTAGCAATTTAATTCTAGGAATAGTCATGTTGGTTCATGTCTATAATTCCACAATGAAATTTAGAGGTAAGCGAAGTTAGGAACTGTAGATTTTAGGACAGCCTGGGCTATATGATACCCTGTCTAATAAAAGTAAAAAGCATTTGAAATCTAGCATCTAGTGGCTGTCCTTCAAATACACAGTTAAAATTAACTCAAGGAATAGACTAGACAGTCATTATGTTTCGTTTGACCATCGTGGATAATAAATATGCAGATTGGAAAGGCCAAAAGCATTAAGTTACTGCTAAAGTTGAACGTAGAACAAGTTAATTTAGTCTTGTAGTTTTCCATGGACTTTATTCTTTTATGTTACCACTCTAGTCCCTACAAATGCTTCAGTTTAGCATTTCTCATCGAGAAACTCCTATAAATGAGCACATTTCACCCATATTCTTTAACTAGATAATGGATATTAGCTGAGTTCATTTACACAAGACAATCATACCCACATATGAGGAGATGAACAAAACATAAGACAAAGTAGTTAGCTAGCATCTCTCAGAATATTGGAATTGGCAGACATTAAAAACAGGTACACACTCTATCATAACTAATACCAATATTAGGAAGGCATTACAAGGATTATAGAAAACAACAGTATTGTTATTAAACTTTATTTGGTTGTAAGTTAAGGGAACAAAAGAATAAAAAAGCTAGTAATTATCTCAGAGCAAAGTAAATAGTTCAAAGTAAAAAAAAAAGCTATTGTTAGATGTTGTCAAGATAGTGGAGTAAAAGAACCAACGATGTCTTTAAGTAATCTTAATTTTTCTTTAGAGATGAGCATTCCATGGAGTACTCAGGTATGGATGGTCATGCAGAAGTTGTTAAATGCTTTCATAAGCAAAATTGAGAAGTTTGGTACAAATGGAAATGTGAGAAAGCAACAAAGAAAGAGAAATTCAGAGCAAGAGAAGCAGAGATACACATAGAGATATTCAGGAAAAGAGAAAATGAGATGGGGTCAAGAGGAGCGAGAGAGCATTTTTCAGTTCTTGTAAATTAAAAAGTCAGAGGCCTACACATTCCAGAATAGCTTAATCTTAGCATGGAATAACCATGATCAAGCCTAGCCTCATTTCTACTTATCTCTGTAAATTAGTCTTCTCTCTACTTACCCCATGTCAGATTTATTTTCCCATTGTGAAGGCAAGAGGGCAACTAAAACCCTAGGTTTATCTCACAGTTTCAGAGAGAAAACAATCTTTCAAAAGTATCACAATTTGGGGGTGTGTTCTGATTGGATATTTTACCAGTTTCTGTAGTAAACACTGAGACCAGGGGATGTGAAGCTCCGATGGCACAGGCCTGTCCCACGTACGCACAGAAGTTGGTGGAAAAACCACCCCTGGGTCTGAACACCTCATGGGCTGAAAGGGGAAGAACATTAATTCCCTAGCACAATTCTCCATGCTCTCACTACTGTGAAAAGAAAAAGGAGGGAGGATAGGAGAGCAATCTGGTTAACTGCTGGCTTTACATTTTACAAGGTCTCGAACATCAACACAGACATCGTGATTTTGTCGCACAGGTACCAACATTGTGAATTAAAGAAAATGAATCAAAGAGCAACCAGATGATTAAATCACAGAGAGGTTAAGTGGTTATTTTCAGTTAAAAAAATATAAGGGATGCAAACTAATAAGGAATTAACACTGTTTGAAAAGAAATGTAGCATTGACATATCACTCTTGACAGGGCTAAGCCAAGGGTTATGGAGTTATAAGAAAGTCTAAAATAAAATATTATTAAACTAGTTTATCTTGTTTAGTTTTGATTTAAAGGTACACCAGGAAAATGATTTATCATCTGTACAGAAGTAATAAATCAAATAATTTTATGGGATAAAAGAGGGATAAAAGGGAAAATGAGAGACTCAGGGGTATCAAAGATTTATTTGTCAAAACTCAAGCAATAATTCTGCAAAAAATTTCCCTACTTGGCTGCTTTTTTTTTAGACACTATAAAAAAAACAAAGCAACACAATAAAGCAAATTTGTATCATCAAACTAAGTAGTAAGAGATCAGAAATTAATGGGGAGATAGAATAATTACACCAAATAGAAAAGAGACCCCGCTACTCACAAGGTGCAGCTTCTTAAATAGTAAGACTTGGAAGAAAAGGAAAAACAAATGGTTTCCAACATCATGTCCAAGAGAGACTGACTATTTTTCTTCGAGGCTTTTTAATCACACAAAGAATTTAGAAATATTTTCAGTATATTTAGTCACAGAGGATGAGAAGCCACCCTGAGGGAAGAATGGGCACAATAATCCTGCTGACCCCTGACCACAGAACTTTCAGAATTTCTTCTTCCCCTTGTTTGCTTGTATTTCCAAGGTATGAAAGGATCTTTTTCCTGTGATATGGGTGCTTTAAAGAACATTGTCATTCTACCACTGATTTAGGGACATCTGAATGTTCAGAGTTAGCTCCTCTGCCTCATCCATTCTGTTTTGTTGTCTCTTGTATCTGGGTTTTGTAGTGGAGCATTGATTCAGGTGCATAGCATGGTTGTTAAGCTTCAGGGTTATTAGAAACACAATGACAATAAGAGCTATCAAACTCAAAATATCTAAGGGACTAGCAGTAAAACTGAAGAGTTCAAAAATGTTCCAGAAGCAACAGGAAAAGGAGGGAACAAGTGGCATAGTCTGAGTCAACAAGGCAAGAATTGTGTATACATTAAACCAAACACAAGAAGACCATTGTGCTGAGAATAGCACAAAGTCAATGGAATATAAGACAAAAAAAACAATCTTCAATAAGATGATGGAAATTGATAACTGGAGTTATTTTATAAAGAAAATTATTTCTGTTAGTTCATCTTTTTAATTTTATTTTAATTGTATTTTTGAGAAAAGTTCTAACCATGTACCTCAGCTGGTCTGGAACTCACTATGTAGACTAGGCTGACTATAGACTATGTCATAGAGATTAGCTTGCTTCTGCCTCCCAAGATATGAGACTAAAGTCTTGTGCCTTCATACTAGACTTGGAAGCTCTTCTTTAGATAAGGGTTAAGATATCAATTTAGGGAGCTGGGGAGATTACTCAGTAGTTAAGAACACTGTCTGTTGCTCCAGAGAACTGAATTAAATTCTTAGCACCTACAAGGCAGCTCACAACTGTCTATATCTCCAGGTCCAGGGGTGTGATATCCTCTTTTGGCCTCTGTAAATACTGGGCATGGGCATGATGCACAGAAACGCATGCAGGCAAAACAAACCTACATTCATAAAAGAAATAAATGAATAGGTGAAAGGTAGTTTCAATGGGGGATATATGTTATTTTGTTAATTGAGGTGGGTAAGGTCAAAGCACTGGGCCACGCCTTAAGAAAACAATGAGCTGTGACATGCATAACAAGTGCTCTGGCCAGAGGAAACCTGTCCCATAAGCTCCAAACAGGAAAATGATGGCATGATGACATGCAACCCAGGGCCAACCAAGAAACACCACGGCAGCTAAAAGCAAAACCCTATCAATAGCCCACATATATACCCCAGCCTTTTGTTTCTTTTTCTTTTTTCTTTCTTGTTTTATTTTATTTTATTTTTGGTTTTTTGAGACAGGATTTCTCTGTGTAGTTTTGGTGCCTGTCCTGGATCTCACTCTGTAGACCAGGCTGGCCTCAAACGCACAAAGATCCGCCTGGCTCTGCCTTGCTTACAATCTCCCTGAGTCTGAGTCATTGCCTCCACATCTTCTTACCCGCTACCCCCAGGTATCAGGACCAGCAAGACTCCAGCTGCAACACCAGAAACATTCTGGCCCCTGATCTGGATGGACCCCTACCTGGGCCTTGCCCTTTGGGTTCTTTTTAATTTCCTCTTTTGAGTTGTCTTTTTTCTGTACTGCTGGCTGGTTTGCTGTCCCAATCCCTAACTCAATTTAGCATGGCGATTCGCCCCCTCACTATTCTCAGTGAGCTGGCCTCTCTTTACATTTTCTGTTTCCCTCCCCAAGCAGTGAGTATTGGGGTCTTTTTCTCTATATATCTTTTCATTCTTTCCCTTGGTTGTTTTGTCTTTAGGGCACACTCTGTTTACCATTGATCTGCCTGGCATTTCCACATGAGGGTCGGTCACCCAGGAAACAGGATCAGGAATTGACCCTCCAACCGGTCTTTTCTCTCCGGAGACATAGTGTGGGCATATGGCCACAAGAGTTTGAAGATTACCTACCTAATTGAAATACATCCATGCATACCTAGAAAACTTAACTAACATGACTATAATTTTGACTGTCATAGATGACTAATTATTAATCTTTTTTCTTAATTATACATTACAATTTCAATGAGCTGCACAAACATAATACCTTAAATAAGAGTAGAAATATACATATAGTATAACAAAATTAACTTTAAATTTGTATCAATAAACTAAAATCCATAGCAATGTAAAATATTTTAAGCAAGTTGTTGCTCTATAAAAGTAGATTCAATAATCCACCCTTTCATCCTATCATATCTGTATCCTATATTTTTATATCAGTTGCCATGTTGGGGAACCCCTGAGGTGGGGACACAAAGACTAGAGCAAAGAACTCTAATTCCCACTAGCGGCCACAAAATAAAATAAAAAGAATGGAATGAGGCTGGTAAGGTTGAAGCACTGGGCCACACCTTAAGCAAACAATGAGCTGTGGCATGAGCATTTGAAACAAGAGCTCTGACCAGAGGAAACCTGTCCCATGAGCTCCAAACCAGGAAATGATGATGTGCAATCCAGGGTCAACCAAGAAACACCAGGGCAGCTCAAGAAGCAAAAGCCTGCCAACAGCCCCACACATATACCTCAGCCTTTTGTTTAATAAATGAGCTTGCTTACAATCTCCTGGAGTCAGAGTCATTGTATCAGCATCTTCTCACACCCTACCCCCAGGTATCAGGGCCAGCAAGACCCGAGCCCAGCAACAGTTAATGAGTATCATTTATTACATATTTAGCTAAAATCAATTTTGTAATCTGATGAGAATGATCTAGTAGGTACAGAGAAGATACTAAAAGAGAGAGAAGATGAAAGTAGGAAAGTATTTGAGGAAAGCTCAAGTGGAATGAATTTGATAAAAAAGGAAAGTGAACACAATTCATTGTCTGAGGGCATGATGCTGAGGGATTATGGAAGGCAAATCAAGATACTTTGATAATTTTTAATTTACACATAATTTTTTTTTGAGACAGGAGTTCTCTGTGTAGCCCTGACTGTCCTGAAACTCACTCTGTAGATCAGGCTAGCCTCAAACTCCCAGAGATCCACATGCCTCTGCCTCTGGAGTGCTAGGATTAAAGATGTGCCGCCGCCGCCGTCACCCAGTTTGAGGATTTTTTAAAGGTTTTTTTATTTTGTTTTTTTTTTATTCATATAAACCTTTTGTTCGTGTGTTTTGAGTATGCATTGCAGAAGACAGAATAGAGCATCAGATCTCCCTGAATTGACTGTGAGCCACTGTGTGGGTGGTGCAACTGAATTCAAGTCCTCTAGAAAGCAGTAAGTACTCTTTACTGCTCAGCCATCTCCCTAGCCCAGACATGAAGAGTGCTTGTTAGTGTGAAAAGAAATAGTTAATGACACATATTCCACCCTAACAAATAGAGGAATGAGCTGCTATATATTGAATGAGAAATGTCTCCACGGTTCATGTATTTAAATAGTTGTCCCCAGATCATGATGCTGTTTGGGAGGCCATTGAATTTTCAGGATATGGAGTTTGCTAGAGGTTGTATATAACTGGGCTGGGCTTTCTAGTCTCACCCACTTCCAGTTCACTCTCTGTATTTTATGTGTCTTCAGCTGAGATATGGGGTGGTATTGTGTTCCCCAAAATATTGGGCACTCTAATAAATTTATCTGGGATCAGAGAACAGAACAGTCACAATATTAAACATAGAGGTTAGGCAGTGGTAGCACATACCTTTAATCCTAGCATTCCAGAGGCAAAGATCTGCCTGGATCTCTGTGAGTTCAAGGCCACACTGGAAACAGCCAAACATGGTGACTCACACCTTTAATCCCAGGAAGTAATGGCAGGAGGCAGAAATGTATTTAAGGCATGAGGACAAGAAACTATAGCCTGGTTAAGCTTTTAGGCTTTTAGCAGCAATACAGCAGGGATCCATTTGGATGAGGACTCAGAAGCTTCCAGTCTGAGTAAAAAGGGCCAGTTGAGGAACTGGCAAGGTGAGGTGACTGTGGCTTGTTCTGCTTCTCTGATCTTCCAGCATTCCCCTCAATACCTGGCTCCTGGGTTTGATTTTATTAATAAGAACTTTTAAGATTCTTGCTACAGAAATGTAATCTCTTAGCTTCCTGCTCCTGCCACCATACCTTTCCTGCCACCATGGATATAGTAGTTTTTTGTTTATCACTGTTATACAACACAATGACCTAGGAAACTTACAGAAAAGATAACTTATTTGGGCTCTGGTTCCACTCTTTTACATACTGGCCATTTTCTTGCTTATTTCCCTATCATCAGGATGGGAACACATTGAGACTGGTTACAGGTTGCTAAGGTAGGATTCCAAATTCCCTTGGCTAAGTAATATGTATGAGCGAGTATACCAGAAGGAAATGATAGCTGTAAATGACTTTCACACATATTGTTCTGGAACAATGAATTGATCACTTTTCTGTGAGTACAACTCTTTCATTGACCAATGTCACTTCCCTTTGTGATATTTTAATAAGTGAAGAATCAGTACACATGGAATAAACAAAGGTAGAGAAGCTAGAGTTGGGTAGCAAAGACTAGCCTTAAGAAACACAGAATAACATGTCATTGTTGGCACCTTAAACAGCTAAAGCACATTTTTTAGTAGAATGGAACTAGCATAAAGTTGGTTCAGTATGGAGGGAAGATTTTCTGCTGATAAAAATTCCCCTAACACCTGCATTAAGCTACAAGGAGCACTTGTGTCTTGCTAGAAATACCACTCAGTACTATATAGCAATATCCCACTTAATCCTCACAATAGCCCCATGGGCTATGGCAGTGCTACTATATTTTATGCAACAGGAAACATAGACTCCAAGAAGAGATACAGATATGGTCATCTGGGTGAGGCAGACGGTCAGGCATAATCCAGGCTTACCCGAAAGCTCACTCTTTTATCCGTGTTGATTTATTGCCAGGTATGGGGAGAACCAGGCTGGACTTTGAAATATAAGATAGTAGCAAGCTTCTAGCCATAGCTAAACCAGAGCATGCATTTAGTTTCAAGTGTAAAATTAACAAACTGGAGTCATGTTTTCCAGAATTTGATTCTCTGCATAGTGCTGGCCACTGACAATTACAAAAGGATGTGGAGAGAAGAAGAAAGATTCAGCCATACACTTCCTGTTTCTGAAAGTCAGAGGGAGAGCCAACTGCATTGTAGTCCACGTAAGTTGGTTCTGGTCTGTAGTACCTGTTGTTGGCCGGAGGCCATGCTAACCACACCTTGGCTTTGTGCTATATCTATTTCTTGGTGGTCTTCAAATCCTGAACCAGAGTGTAGTTGCTGAGTCATCAGACCTGCCTGAGGCACTTCTAGCTATGATCTTTGCAACTCAAACACAACCACCCTTCTAATCAGGGTATACTTAACTTCTTGAAACAGAAAATCTTTATATCTCTTACAAGTCATCCATGTTGTCAAAGATGGAGGCTTGAAAGTAGCTTGAGATGGACACAAATTCCAATCTTCCTTAGAATGTGATCCCAGTTTATCTTTAGTCATCCTACCTTTGATCCCATTCTTAACTCTTGACAACCAGCCCGGTTGACTTTAAGTCGAGTGGGACACAGTAGTATAAGGCTCACCTGCACTGTTTGGCTAACCCTGCAACTATAGGAACCAAAGCTCCATTATGACTCCTAGTTTCACATCTCTTTGCTGTTTTTCTCAGCATGAACCATCAGAGGCAAAACAGGTCTGATTCATGTAACACAATATAACTATAAAGTACAGCCAACTGGTTTCTGTGATAACATCCAGAGACTATTTAAAAATGTGAATGTGACCTACATGGACAGAGAAGTCCCATAAGAGGATTAGAAAATGAACTACACTTGAAAGACAAGTGTATTAAGGAATTCTGACTTCCTACCTTCACAGCCTTCCTGGTATGTAATAACCTCCTCTGAACACAGTAGCCTTGTTGTTCAGGAGATAAAACCCAAAATGAAAATCAGAAGTCTGTCACCTGTCTTTATGTATCAGTTCTTGGCATGATACTTCTCTCTTCACAATACTCTTCAAAACAGGCATTTGTTATTTTACAAACTTTCTTTTTAAATGTTTTCAAATTCCCATTGAATACCAAAATCAATTATGTGTAACTCACTTAATTAAATCACAAATGAAAATGGAATGAATACAAAGTCAGCAGAAAAAAAAAACTAAGCCATAAAAGAAGGATCCAAGTTTACATTTTGTACAAAGTAAATATACTCAACACTTTATAGATAATATGGAGTGCACATCAAGGAAGATCTTTGCAATGCATTAAGTAAAATGAAATAACTTGCTACTGTAAACTTATTTTACATGTGTGTCTGCAAAGAGTCCAAGGGATGAAAACCTGATAATGCTAGTTTAATGATAGAATTCATAATCAACTCCTATGTCAATTTTTGGGAGATTTAATCATTAAAAAATCTGGGTAAGACTTCAGTGTTATTCATTTAACTTTCAACATAAGTTTTAAAACTATATGTCATCCTGTTATGCCATATTTCATTAAATATATAATGGTTTGTTAACAGCTAGAAGTTAGAAGTGAGCAGTGCATTCTTCTCTCCACTGTAGGGTAAAAGGCCAGCCATAGAAACCTACCCTGGCCCGGAAACCAGAGCTAGTGAAAGAAACCCACACTGACCCTGAAACCAGAGCCAGTGAAAGAAATACACCATGGTCCTAAAACTAGTGCCAAAAAGCTAAAATGACCAGTGAAAGAAACAGTTTGGTCCTAAAACCAGAGCTAGCTCTGCCCCTGACTAATGAAACCAACCAATCCCTGAGCAGAAAATCTTCTCCCTGGAGAAAACCCACCCCTAAGAAGCCCTATATAAACCTCTCTGCTTGTTCACTTATAGGTGGTCCTTTCCACCCTAGCAGAGGCAGCCAGTCTCCCGGACTCTTCCTTCCCAAATAAATCTCTTTCTTAAAAGAGTTTTGGGTGAAGATCTTCTTTTTCTGGCATGGAACAGAAGAACCTTTGCTGAGACATTTCTTTAGCCGAGATGAGCATAAAAAATAACAACCTCAGAAAAAGCAACGACTTGTCCCCAGAGCCTGAGGAAATTGCTACATTTCTGCAGGGGTTTCCCCTTAAGCAGAGTGAATGGGCCAGTGCAGAAGAAGATACCAGTACCTTTGCTAGGACATTCCCTTAGGGGAACAGAGCAGAGCTCAGCTATAAGGCTCTCTCTAGGAGAGGAGCAGAATTGCTACCTCCTAAAGGGAGACCATCCCCCACTGCACCTCATTGTCAGGTATCACCTGACTTCTGAACAAGCCACGATACTTTTCCCTCCAGAGCTGTCCCTTTGCAGCTTCAGGTATAGCCTGACTTCTGGATAAGTCAGGATACCTTTCCGTCCAGACCTATAACACTTGCACCCACTGTATATCCACATGTCACAAATGAAAAATTCATGATACCACAGATAACCATAAAAGGTGAAATGTATCAGACCAAATTTAATTTGACCAAGTAATACAACTGAAAGAATAAAAGTGGATAATTTTATACAAATGAGAGGAGAAAAGACATCTCAATGCATCTGCAGAGTCAAAAGATGTTTTCCAGGATGGATTTCCCATAATATCATTATCTATAAACAGACACAAACATCTTAGAACACTTCCCAGGAGAATTGCCCACAGACTGTCTTACATTCTATCATAATTTTCTAGGGAAAATTTTAACCTCTATCCATAGAAGCATTTTCTAGCTAGTGATTTTCCAAAACAGGGCGGAATGGGCAAACTAATTTCTGGGAAGGATTTACTTTGCAGGTCATTGGGTTGTGGTCAGTAAAATGAGAGGAAAGTATACAAAGGCTACAGAAGAGATTCAGTGATGAAATACCAGGAACTCCAATCAGAAGCAAAATATGCTCATTGGCAAAAGATTTCTTGCTTGAGAAGCATCAAAAGTTATAAATAATTTTCTAACCAGGTAAAATAATCTTAAAGAAAATCATGTGAATGGGTCAAGCTTCCTACTTACACAGAGCCCCACAGCAGTTCCACTGAGTAAATCTGTTTTTAGGTAACTAAACACTCACAACTGCAAAGCACGTGTCTACAAGTTGCTCTCGAAAGTGGACATAACAGTGAGTCAAAACCCACTAGGGATGTCAATTGTGAAATAAAAAGATAATGATGGCTACAGAAGACAAATCGTCTAAGGAGAAATAGATTCAATGCAAAAATAAATGTGAACTTACAACTCTAGTGTTCTTTAATCACATGACCAACATTAAAAAGATTAGCACAAAATTGAAGAAGTCAGAGAAACAGAAACTGTTTTTGAAAAATTAAAATATTTTTCTCTGCTCTTTACTTGTAGCTACATGAGCTTGTGGTAGGAGTTCCTCAATGTAACAATAGTGGTATAAGATACAAAATGTCTGGTTCAGAAAAGATGGAAAGGTTACAAAGCCAGAACAAGAAGGGCCAGAAATCTGAGAGAGGAATCCCAGTGAGTAATAGCAGCTTTCTACACACTGTCTTTCCCTTCAGGAAAACAGGAAGACAGGAGCATGGACTGCTTCTACAATGCCTGAAACCAAAGGAAAGTCACTAAGAACTCCAATTTAGGTAAATGAGTATTCAGGAACTTCTCAAAGAAAAATGCACAAAGAAGTCAATGTCACATTTTCATGTAGAGACACTTTTTTTTATTTTTTTTATTTTAGCTGCATGAAGGCAGGATATCAAGAGTGAACCCTAGAATCCACAACAATGACCAGCCTAGCAATACATGCCTATTTGTGCAATACTAGCATGAATGTCATCAGAGTAACCAATCTCTTTCTGGTTAGATTTAAGGCCTTCTCCACAAGTTGAAACCAATACTTGGCACCAATAGTGGTACCAAGAACCTGTGACTTAAAAGGTTATGGACCACAAGGAAGAATCTACTAGTATTACTCTGTTAAATAAGCAAGGTATTAAACAAAAACCTAAGGACTTATTGTTCTATTTATAGATTAGTGCAGATGCCAACCCTCATCAGAGAAGCTTCTCTTTGTAATAGATACTGATTAACATAGAGACCCATAACTGGTCAAATTGTAGAGAACACCCAAAAGGTGCATTTATGTCACACCCCATCCCAAGAAACAAGGATCATTGTGGAAGAGAGTACAGAATCATAGCTGGTAGATGACTACACAGAAACATTGTTTTCTGAACACAGCAGGACAGTGGCACATATAAATTCACATGGTTGTGACAGCAGGTAGAAGACCTGTGCAAGCTCAAGCTAGACAAAAATGTAACCTGAAGCAACGAGGTGGGTCTGAAGTCTTACCCTAAGTTAAGGACCTAGTGGCATTTGACAGCTTTGGGGAGAGAGTCAGCTTTTTCTAGGGATGAGATCCCTTTTCCTTAAGAATGACCACGATGCATGAAAGCCACGTACCCGAGAGTATATGGGCATCACAAATTATACTTGGGTATTTGAAGAAATAAAAAGGACACACAAAGTAGCTTGGGAAGGGAACTGTGAAAAGTTGGGAGAGGGGACACATAAGATAAAATACATAGTACAAAAAATATATAGTACAAAATTCTCAAAGAACTAAGTAAAAATGAGTAATTTTTTTTAAAGTTGAGAACATTATCCAAATTCAGAGTAGGTATTATAGAGTCCTGTGTTAACTAAAACACACATTTTGTTGCAATTATTATACACCAGGAGGAGCATTCTACATTTAAATTTGGAGTACACAGAGGATGGCAACCTTGGAATAAAAACAAGACTCAAAAATATGACCAAACGGTTGATTGAGAAACTTCTCGGTTCCTGACTGGACATGGCAATCCATTCTTCTTTACCTGCCTCTCAGAGGACATAGTGACTCCTCTCTAAAGGAAAACCACCTTCCATTCATACTTAGAATCTCCAAAGTTTATACCTGATACTTGACTTGTTAACTGGATGGTAGAAGCATATAGACATGAATGAACTACATAGAATTTGTAATTTATTAATTCATGTGAATGTAACTAGTAAGAAGGAGATGAATAGAAACAGAATAAAGGTGTTACACATCCAGTACTTACTAGACACTAATTAACACCCACTGTGATTCTTTAAAGAAAATTATTCTGTACCTGAGTATGATGGTACATACCTACAGTAATAGATTTGAAAGGAAGGGGCAGAAGTTGTGGATCAGCATGAGTTTGATCGCAGCCTAGACAATATGGTGAGTTCAGGGTCAGCCTGAAATATGAAACTAGACCTACAAAATAAAAAAGAATAAGTTTTAGAATGCAATTAGGAATTATTCTAATTTAGTAAGGAGGTGGTAGCAAGTTCCCATCTATGAACCATGACCTTACTAGCCTCAGGTCATCAGCTAGATCTCTAGTACAAGGTGTGATTTTAAGTCCAATTAGAGAGCTTCTGCTTACCACCAAGTTGTGAGTATCACTATTGCACCTTTAGGGATATATAACCAGGATGGTTATTGTTTTAGTTCATAGGAATTACAGCTGAATAAGACCACTGATTGCTTATCTTTCTTGGCAGCTTACCTAAAACCTTTTGGTACCATTAAAGATACACTGTAGGATGAGGCTTTCAGGTTAGATGCAGCTAAAATCTTCCAAGTCCTGTGTCAAATGGGTGTGGTATCTTCAAGAACACGGACATATCTTCAGCCTCTGAGAAGGAACCAATGGTGACAGCAATAGCCAATACTATTCTGGGAATCACTTAGATTATTCTGACCAATAACTCAAGTGGAGAGTTCTCATGCATGGTACTATGGTTCAGGTTTGCTAGACAGTCCCTCATGGGAGGATCATTTATAGCCCAAGTGGCAAAACTTCACTTAAGATATATGCAAATCTTATACAAGTCAATTATGTACATATATATGTATATAGAGATATATAATTTATAAATGTTATATATAATATTTATTAATGTTATGTATAATTTTAAGTAAATATTAAATACTATGTTTCCCTCAGGTTTTACCAAACATCCTTAGTGTAATTTTTTCTTTCTTCCTACCTCTCCTTCTGTACTGATCTCCTTGCATGATTCACAATCAAAGCCTCTCCAGCCCATTTTCCTATTTTTCATTTATATCACCTATATCCTGCTATTCTCTCCTATACTCCCACCTGTGGTTCCTTTTCACTTTCCTGGTTCCTGTGTTTACACACAAAAAGAAATCCAAATGAAATAAAACAAACAAAAACAAAAATATAATAAATAAACAATCTCCAAATGGAAACTTCTTGTTTTTTTTTCTTTTTGTTTTGGGTTTTTTTTTTTTTTTTGGTTTTTGAAGACAGGGTTTCTCTGTGTAGCTTTGCGCCTTTCCTGGGACTCACTTGGTAGCCCAGGCTGGCCTCGAACTCACAGAGATCCGCCTGGCTGTGCCTCCCGAGTACTGGGATTAAAGGCGTGCACCACCACCGCCCCGCCTCCAAATGGAAACTTAAAACATCTATAATTAAGAACTAATAAAATTAGCTATGTGAAGAAAGGTGAGGGAATAAGTGAACAGAAATATAACTCATAGGAAACTATTCAACATCAGACTTAACAATGAGAAAAAAAAGGTAAAGGAATCAATGGATGTAAGAGATTTGGAGCTGTGGTGAATGAGGTTAACTTGTGTGTAATTTGAGTCTCAGGGGTCACAGAAGGACAAGAATAGGTAGGATGATCGTGCATACAATAGCTGTGAATATTACAATCCTGAAGACACAGCAAATGCTGGGGAAGCAAACAGAAGGAAAATAAGAAAAAGTCATGCCATGAAAACATTGGCATGCTCATTAAAGATTAAAAAAACATCCCTTAACAGAGACAAATGAACAAAAACTTACTTGTTTTTAGGAAGCAAAATATTAAGAATGAGAGCTGACATTGACACATTAAAAACTGGAATCCATGATGAAATTGCACCTTATTTGAAAGACTATACCTCTATTCAGGGAATAAAATATCCAAGAAAGGAAAACCAAGGCAGCTTTCTTATTTGTACTAATATTGTTGCAACATAAAAACTATCATAGACAAATGAAAGTTATTCCATACAGAAAACCAGAAATAGGGAAAGGAAGAATAAATAGCTACTGAAAAATTATTAGGTGGATGGCAGTACCAGTGAACTCCTCAAAGGCTAATAATATGCTATGTGTTTATAATTATGTAGTGAGATGTGTATACAAAATAAGAAAGAAGAGCCACAGTTCATTAAACAACCCTAGTTCAACAGTAAATTTTGTAAGCAGCATCCCCTCTGAAAAAGAAAAAGGACATGGATGTAGGAGGGGAACATTTTGTGAAGAATAATACATTCTGCGGGAGTGGAAGAGGGATGAGAGATAGCCTTAGGGGATAAAATGATAAAAAAGATACACTGTAAACATGCATGAAATTCCCAAAGCATAATAATAATAATAATAATAATAATAATAATAATAATAATAACATTTAAAAGGATGATTTTTTAAAGATCTCAGAGAAAATGAGACAAAAAGTATCAATAGACATAAGAGACTTAAGAGGAGTGACCATGTTCAGGCAGTATTTAGGTAGCTATGTTGGTGAGACTTGGAGTGTAGTTTCTGACCTTTCTATAAGACGCTGTCTTACAGCAAACAGGCTGTTCTTTTAGTTCTTACAGTCACTCCACCACCTCTTCAACAGTGATCCTGAACCTTAGGTGCAGTTTTGTGTTGTAGATGTATCAGCAGGGACTGGGTTGACGTGTAGACATGCTACTCTGGACATGGAAAAGTTCAGGAGGCCTCACCCTTAGACAAAGAACTATGGGTAACTAAGGAATGCTGAGAATTGGAGAAATTGTCTTTCCCTGAGAAAGGCACACTAATTGATTGTGTAATACTAAATGGTCATCCCTGTAAACATATAAGTAACCTTGTATAGACTGAGTAGGTTGTATTTATTTATTTAGGAGTTCACACACAAATACACACACATACACAAACACACACACACAACAACAACAACTACTATAACAATTAAAGAAAACAAGGTTATGAATTTTAAAGGCAGCAAGAATGAGTACATAGGAAAGTTTGGAGGGAGAAAGGGGAATGAGGAAATAATTAAAAAAAAATTTAAAAAAAGACCAAAGGCAAAAAAAATACATGGAAAGAAGAGGAATTAGGAATGGAAAAGTAATCCAATGTATCATCAACAAGAGAATAGAGAAAAAAACAGAAAAATAAAACACAACCTGCAATATGAAACTACAAAAGGTTAGAAAGACTGAAAATAGATGAGGAGTGTACAGCAGACTAAATCCCCCAATTGACAATGAAGTGTTCTCACTGGATAGAATATGAGGAACAAAACAGTCTCAGGGACAAACTCTGCTTCTTCAAAAGAAAAAAAATATTCTTAAATATAACCTATAGGAAATAATATGTAAGATGAAAAATGTTATTAAATATACAGTATGGCAAACCAAAATAATATGTAAGATGATGGAGTCCCAGAATATAAATTCCAAGAAGAGAGAGAAAAAGCTAAGATCATCGTGTGAAGATCAATTACATTTGATGTTATGGTTAAAACTAGTACTAGAGATAAAATAGAATATCTGGGGCATTTTAGATCAAGGCGTCACGTTCTGTTAGCAGTTTAACAACTTATCATAAATGTTGGCTTCAAAACCACACACTTGTTTTCCTTGCAGTTTCTATGGGGATGGAGTGTAGGAATATCTTAGTTGGTTTGTGGACTCTTAGGTCCCACCAGGCTTCTAACAGGATCTTAGCTGTAACTATACTCTCAGCTCACTGATGAAAAGAATAAATGAAAGTTGTCATAGCTTTGGTCTGGATTTGTGATATCATTAAATACAGGTTTCTAGTTTAAAGGATATTTTATTTTATTCCAAGGTGTCATTCTACTATCATCTTTCAAGGGAAGAGTATGTACACCCAGATGATGACAGAGTCAAAGAGTCAAATTTCTTTTTTTTCTTTGTATTTTTTTATTTTATAATTTAATTTAATTCTACATATCAGCCATGGATTCCCTTATTCTCCCCCCTCCCACCCCCCCTTCCCTCCAGCCCACCCTCCATTCCCATCTCCTCCAGGGCAAAGACTCCCCTGAGGATTGAGTTCAACCTGGTAGATTCAGTCCAGGCAGGTCCAGTCCCCTCCTCCCAGGCTGAGCCAAGTGTCCCTGTATAAGCCCCAGGTTTCAAACAGCCAACTAACTCATGCACTGAGTATAGGACCTGGTCTCACTGCCTGGATGCCTCCCAAACAGATCAAGCTAGTCAACAGTCTCACTTATCCAGAGGGCCTGATCCAGTTGGGGCTCTTCAGCTATTGGTTCATAGTTCATGTGTTTCCATTCATTTGGCTATTTGTCCCTGTGCTTTATCCAACCTTGGTCTCAACAATTCTTGCTCATACAATCCCTCCTTTTTCTCACCAATTGGACTCCTGGAGCTCCACCTGGGGCCTGGCCGTGGATCTCTGCATCTGGTTCCCTCAGTCATTGGATGGGGTTTCTAGCACAACAGTTAGGGTGTTTGGCCATCCCATCACCAGAGTAGGTCAGTTCGGGCTGTCTCTTGACCATTGCCAGTAGTCTGTTGTGGAGGTATCTTTGTGGATTTCTGTGGACCTCTCTAGCACTTTGCTTCTTCCTATTCTCTTGCGGTCTTCATTTATCATGGTCTTTTATTCCTTGTTCTCCCTCTCTGTTGTTGATCCAGCTGGGATCTCCCGATCCCCCAAGCTCTCTTTCCCTCGACCCTCGCCCTTCATTACTCCCAATCACGTCCATGTTGTTCATGTAGATCTCATCCATTTCTCTGTCATTGGGCTATCCCTGTGTCTTTCTTGAGGTCCTGTTTTCTAGGTAGCCTCCCTGGAGTGGTGAGTAGTCCTCTTTGTTTTACATCTAGTATTCTCCTATGAGTGAGTACATACCATGTTTGTCTTTCTGAGTCTGGTTTACCTCACTCAGGATGATTTTTTCTAGATCTATCCATTTGCCTGCAAACCTCATGATGTCATTGTTTTTCTCTGCTGAGTAGTCACGGTGCACAAAACTTAGGTCCAAGTGGATCAAAGACCTCAACATAAATCCAGCTACTCTGAACCTACTAGAAGAGAAAGTAGGAAGTAGTCTTGAACACATTGGCATAGGAGATCACTCCTAAATATAACACCAGTAGCACAGACACTGAGAGAAACAATCAATCAATGGGACCTCTTGAAACTGAGAAGCTTTTGTAGAGCAAAGGATACAGTCAACAAGGCAAAGCAACAGCCTACAGAATGGGAAAAGATCTTCACCAACCCCACATCTGACAGAGGACTGATATCCAGAATATATAAGGAACTCAAGAAATTAGACATCAAAATGCCCAACAGTCCAATTAAGAAATGGGCTATAGAACTAAACAGAGAATTCTCAACAGAGGAAACTCAAATGGCTGAAAGACATTTAAGGAATTGCTCAACATCCCTAATTATCAGGGAAATGCAAATCAAAATTACTCTGAGATACCACCTTACACCTGTCAGAATGGCTAAGGTCAAAAACACTGAAGACACCTTATGCTGGAGAGGATGTGGAGCTAGGGGAACTCTCCTCCACTGCTGGTGGGAATGCAAGCTTGTATAACCACTTTGGAAATCAATATGACACTTTTTTAGAAAATTGGGAATCAATCTCCTTCAAGATCCAGCTATACCACTCTTGGGCATATACCCAAGGAATGTCCAATCATACCACAAGGGCACTTGCTCAGCTATGTTCATATCAGCATTGTTTGTAATAGCCAGAACCTGGAAACAACCTAGATACCCTTCAACTGAAGAATGGATAAATAAAATGTGGTACATATACACAGAGTCAAATTCTTTATGGCTGTATGAATAAAGGCTATGAGCAATGACTGGAGACTCTACTTCAAGCCAGACAAAATCCCAGTATGGAGGGGTGGAAGTAATCATGAAGTCCCTCAGGTTGACAGGTTACATGTTTTGTTGTGCCATGTGGCCCCTCTCACAGGAAGTTCACAGTGTGAATGAAGTTTTGAGTTGTAGAATCAGCCACTCTTTTCCTTGCTTTGTCCTTTCCTCTCCTTTTATCTGATAAAACCGGTTTTTGGTTTTTATTGTTGTTTTTTGTTTGTTTTTATGCAACATGACATCATCAATGACTGACAAGCCATCACTTCTTGTATAGTCCACTGGTTAGAATCAAGTCATTGGTCCTACTTCAAGAAAAAGGGATGATATCTGATGTTATGACACTTGATTTAAGGTCATAAGAACCACCTGAGAAGTCTGCTTATTATCATTTCATTGAAACACCTAAGAATATATCTTATCATGTAAAAACTAGTAATTAAAAGGAAAAATAGAGACATCCACAATCACTTTAGTCCACACCTTTGCAAAAAAGCAGAGAAAAAAGTCAGTACATTAGAATCTATACATAACAAAATCAATAAAGTCACCCAAAGACCATATAGTGCTCAATAATGAAAGATTACTTTTTTTCAAATGGAATTATCTTTTAAGAATTCGACTTTGGAAGATCTCAATGATTCTCAATGACTACAAAACCTCTGGAAGTCCTATTGCTGCCTAGAGATGAATTAGATAATATTGTCATTTCTATCACAATATACATTAGTATAATATGAAGATGGGAAGGAGTAGAACAGTTAAGAGAACATAAAAGCAGGGTGAGAATAATGTCCCCAAATATTATAAATGGTACATTTGTAAGTAATGAACACATCACAGAAATATTTAGAAATATATATATTTTGCTTTGAGTTTTATTAAATATATGACAAATTAGACACAGAAGTAGTTCTCTTTGGAGGATACTCATGGACAGAAGACTAAAAACATTATTTAATTTTTATATCAAGAAGTATAAAAATATTAGCCAATAGATTGTATGATATATAAGGAAAGAAATAAGAGGTAAAATTTGAAATTTATAAAATAGAAAGTAGTAATAATAAAAATTAAGCCAGAGAATATTTTTGTTAAAAAATTATAGTTGATAATGGACTAGTAAAATAGCCAAGAAAGGAAACACACACACACACACACACACACACACACACACACACACACACAAATTGTAACATCTTATAAATGAGTAGAAATTCCTATTAAAAAATATGTGTATAGTGGTTAAAAGGCACCCTATGTGGTATGGGGCTTTAGAAAAGGGTAGAATGGTTGCCTAGAATGTATGAGTTTCTGGCATTGATTTCTAGCACTGGAGAAGTATTCCAAAACAATTATTTGGAGTTTTCATAACATTCTTTCCATACCCATGGTGAGTGCACATACATGTATTACGAACTGCTAAATGGTCTTTTAATAAAAAACTCAGAGCTTGATATTGAGGTAAATGCTGAAAGATCAGAGAGACAAAGGAACAAGCCACCACCATGTCTCACCTTGCCACCTCCATTGAATACTCTGACTGAATGACTGTGTCCTCAGCCGAAAACTCTCCAGCCGAAAAGCTCCAGTTCCTGTCTCCTCACACCTTATATCCCTTTCTCTGCCCAGCCATGTCACTTCCTTCTTAGTGTTGAGATAAAAGGTTTGTGTGTTTCCCAACCAAAGGCCTGAGATCTCAAGTGCTGGGATTAAAGGCATGTGATTCCCAAGTATTGAGATTAAAGGTGTGTGCCACCACTGCCTGGCTATTTCTCTCCTAGACTGAGTCCATCTCATGTAGTCCAGGGTGCCTTTGAACTCACAGAGATCCAGACAGATCTCTGCCTCCTGAATGGTAGGATTAAAGGTGTATGCCACCACTGCCTGGCATCTATGTTTAATCTAGTGGCTTGTTGTGTTCTCTGATCTTCAGGCAAATTTTATAGGGTACACAATGTATCACCACACATATGTGTTTTAACAGATATTCACTGAGTTGGACATGTCTTATACAATGTGATAGTAAACTTTGTCAGTTTGACACAATTTAGAATGACTTGGGAAGAAAATCACAGTGAGAGTGTCTAGATCAGGCTGGCTTGTGGACATATCTTTATGGGGTTGTCTTGATTATAGTAATGGAGTTGAGAAAGCTCTTGTACTGTGGGTGGAACCATTCACTTGGTAGAATATTGTGTTCAAGATGAGTTGTGTAAGAGTATAAGTGAAAGAATACATGCATCATTCAATTTCTCTCTGCTCTTGAGGCTGTATGTAATGAGACTAGCTACTTCTGTTTCCTGTTACCTTGACTTCCCCACAGTGATGGACTGAATCTAGAATTGTGAGTGAAAATAAACATTTTCAGGCTGTGGATACAGCAGAAAGGTTTTAACAGACAGAGGTAAGTGTGTACTTGTACTGGAGCAAAAGAATCTCTTTTGGCATGACAGGACCTATACATTCATAAACTAACAGTAGCTGCTAGAAAACCCTTCTGTCTTCCAAATCCCCACTTCAGTACTATGATTAAAGGTGCTACATCTGCCTTTTTACATATCTCTGGGCATCTGAATGCAGGTCCTTAGGCTTGCTCAGTAAGCATTAGACTGGCTCATCTATCTCTCCAACGTATTTTTTCATATTTCCTACTTAGCTCAATCTCTCTTATTCCAACTTGTAAAATATCCAGAATGGCTGCTTGGGACAGCAAATCTTCAGTTAACTGGTAAAAAGCTGTGCCAATCAAATTATGCTGCCCTTGTTCAGAGAACAGCTTTGCTGAGCTCATGAAGTCCCAGTGTATTTATCAGCCAACGATTGCCCCTAATTTTGCCTGAGACCTATCTCATAACTATCATATAAATTTGTCAGGGAACTAATGGGTAACATATGTACCCAAACCACACAGCAAATTACCCACTGCTTTTCTTTCCTTTTCTGGCAAGCTGCCAATATTTGTTGACGTTTTAAGTGATAATATCTCCAAAGGGCATTTTGCTCTATTGTTTCTAAATTGCAAGATGTTGGATTAGCATTGAGGACCCCATGGGATATTGACGAACTCTATAAAATCCTCAGATGAGTTAGTCCCAAATGACTAAAGCTAAGACTGTTGTTTGGTTGACTTTCCTCTTTTTTCCTTTCCCCTTTCTCATGCCTAGGCTTATGAACAGAAAGGTTGCTCCTAGGCTGGCTCCATTTTGACAAGATTTACTGGTCCGAGGAGACTCTTTCCCAAATAAACATTGATTCTTCCCCTTAGAAGGGATGGCAAAGGGCTCTTCAGTAAACTTTTTAGACACTGGTCAGGAAAGCTGGAACATTTTTTCAAAAAGCACCATTCATCCAAAGCCACCTAGATACCATGTCTCTCACCTGTTCTTTCTTTTTTAGTTCAGCTTCTCATGTACTCACTGCTTTCAATATAAAGTTTAACTGTTTGAAGGATGGAAGAAAATAGAGATCTCTATTCGCCTGCAGGAAGATGATAGATTAAATGCATTCCTAGAACATTATTAATATGTCTTTCCTTTTGTTTTGTTTCTGGACTCATCCATTGAGGAACTGATGAAAAAAATCTAGATACTCTTTTGGCTGAGAAAAAGTCAGAAATATTTGTATATAATTTTGCTATAACTCAGAGAGTTTATAGAATCTTTTCAGCCCTTTTATAGAATTCAAATTAAAAACCTATGATTTGTAGCTGTACTGAACTAAGTGTTTGCCTATATTCCCCTTGACATTTGTCTACATAAAAACATAGAGTGCAGGGTACTGCTCACTCATAAAATATTTTAATTTTCTAGGGTTGCATATAGGACTTTATAATACCTGTTTAATGGAAAGAAACTTCATACTAGCTTGATCTAAGGGGAAAACATACTAGAGATGCACATTGTCCAGTGAATGGCCTTGCACATCTCAACAGGGAAAAGAACAGTTAGCAAGTACAGCATTTGCTTGATAGCCCCATAAGGCTTCCCTAACTCAGAGTTTTGCTCTCCTGTTTTATTTATTGTTGAATAAATAAAAAGCATCCTCGCTTTCCTACACAGTATCTTGTTAACAACCACCAAATGATTGACCATTTTATAGGAATGCTAGTGAGATCTGAAAGTGACTTTAGATTTTATTCTCTTTGGTAGTAGATACTTCTAGTTAAGCAAAAATTTTATCTTATAAGAGTTGGCTTTGTGGTGTCCTGGTCCCACTCACACCATCACCATTCACAGATGAGAGTTTTCAACTGAGGTGCAAATGGTCATTACTTAAGGGGAATGTGTGAATTTACATCCTCATTACTTAGTGCAAGTTATCTCCATGTTAGGGAGAAGGAAAATTAATCTTCTAATTTTTATATAAATAAGGATTTTTGTGAATGCTGCCAATATGATTGAAAATGAAGTTGATTGGCTAATGCATGAGGCATTGTGTATTTGTACATGTGCTTCAGTGTGAACATTGTTGTGTTTGCTAGATTAAGTTGCAGAGTGTGAAGGTTAGGAATAAATATCAACTTGAAAGAATATAGAATTTCCGGGGGGGGGGGTGGTCTGCTGTGCATGTCTATGGGAAATTGGTTATCTTTGTTTTGTTATTTGAGCTGAATCCTGTCCACTATGACTGATGTCACTCACTGGTTGTTATCTTGGACTTCATAAAAATGGAGAGCAAGCAGAGATAGAGCACATTCATTCATTGTGACCTTCTTCTGACTGCAAATACAAAGTGACCAGGTGCTTGATGCCTCTGATGCCTTGACTTCCCTGCCATGGTGGGCTACTATGAATTGTGAGCTGAAATAAACCCATTCATCCTTAAGTTGCTGCTGTTGGGATATTTTATGATAGTAGCTGTAATGTAACTAAGACAGAAGGTTATCACAAATGTATATACTATAGCCTCCATTATTTTCTTTTTGGTCAGATCACAAATACAGACAGAACAGCCAAAGACAGATGCTTTAAATTACCCTCTCACATCTTCATGTTATCTACCAAATTTCTCAAGTAAAGATTTAATGATGATATCTAGTACCTCCAAACAAACAGGGATGGGAAGAATGATGCCAGATGATAGAACAGATGAAGAATGGTAAGAACAGATCATGTACTTTTTTCATTTATTTGTCCAATAGTATTTGCAATACGTTTCCTGGAGATTTAAACAAAAGCCTGCCTTTCTTAAAAAGGTTTATTTTTTTTTTCATTTTACATACTAGCCACAGCTCCCCTTCCCATTCCTCCTTCAGCTCCCTCCCCCCACATTCCCTTCAACCATCTACTCCTCCAAAAGGATAAGACCTCCCATGGGGAGTCAATAAAGCCTGGTATATTCAGTTGAGGCAGGACCAAGCCCCTCGGCACTGCATCAAGGCTGAGCAAGGCAAACCACCACAGGTAATGGGCTCCAAAAAGTCAACTCATGCACCAAGGATAGATCCAGATCCCACTGCCAAGGGTCCCTCAAACAGACCAAGGTACATAACTGTCTCCCACACACAGAGGGCCTAGTTTGGTCCCACGCAGGTTACACAGTTGTCGGCCTAGAGTTCATGAGTTCCCATGAGGTTGGTTCATTTGTCTCTATAGATTTTTTTCCTGTCATGATCTTGATCCCCTCTTTCATCAAAGCACTAGGCCAAGCTCCCTGAGTCCAGTTGAAGAGAGGGAAAAGGCTGTCTTTTTATTGGGTCTACAAACAATGTCAAAAAGAAGACTATTTCTAATGAGTGATGCATTGAATTATCACACTGGACACATACATATAAACTTGTACAATTAAAATATTTAAAGGTAATTATGATATTTGCAATTTTTTAAATTTCATGCCTATTGAAGAAGGTACCTGGAGTCAGAAGTTTTCCTGTGTCCTGCCCAGTCCACAGCCACTCAGATCCAAGTAAAAATATAGAGGCTTATATTAATTAAAACTGCTCAGCCATTAGCTCAGGCTAACTACTGACTAGCTCTTACACGTAAACTCACCCCATTTCTATTAATCTCTATGTTGCCATGTGTTCTGTGGCTTTACTAATGGGCAATTACATGCTGCTACCTGGACAGCAGGCTGGTGTCTCCTCACTCAGCCTTCCTCTTCCCATCTCTCTCTTTGAACTTCCTGCCTGCCTCTAAGCTGCCTTGCCTTTGTTTATCAACCAATCAGAGCAATGCATATTCATGGCATACAGAAAGACATTTCCCCATTACTTCCCCTTTTCTGTCTAAACAAAAGGAAGGTTTTAACTTTAACCTAGTAAAATTACATATATCAAGCAAGAATTTATAATGTAAATTATAAATATATCTATATATAAATGCAGTTATAATATCTAGTATATTTGTATTTGGCAAAATTAAAGAAAATATATTAGGGTTGGGGATTTAGCTCAGTGGTAGAGTGCTTGCCTAGCAAGCGCAAGGCCCTGGGTTGTATCCTCAGCTCCAAAAAAAAAAAAAGAAAGAAAATATATTATCTATCCTATATTTGTGAGTCTAAAGTCTTATATCTAATTTATCTTTTATCATAATCAAGAGAAATTATAACTTTGTAGTCTTTAACTATATCAAAGACCTCAGAAGGATATAATATCACCTAAATAAACAGGAAGTGCATTGTAAGCAACTTCTGAAAGTCTAGAATAACAGAGAGAGCTGGCTGCCAGAATAGTCACCTAAAGTTCTTTTGCAATATTTGAGCATCCATTTTTAGACCATAGACCTAGAGTTTCTCAGTCATTTTTTCCCCCTGTGTCCTGTAGAATGTCTGGTAGTTTCTGAAGGACCATCTCACCTTGCAAAGTTCAGTGACCACCTTCCTATGGTTCCTGTATGTCCAGTTTATACATTTTATCAAGCAGTTGACACAAGGGCACTTTTTTGCCCAGTGGCTAACTTTTGCACAAAGAAAGTAAACTCCGTAAAGAGTTTCCTCAAAGCCCATTATCTTCTCTGCAGTGGATTGGTGCTGCCAGGAACAGACATGTCTCAATGTCCAGAAAGTCAAAGGTTTTTTTTGTTTTGTTTTGTTTTGTTTTGTTTTTTTCAAGACAGGGTTTTTCTGTGTAGCTTTGTGCCTTTCTTGGAACTTGCTTTGGAGACCAGGCTGGACTCAAACTCACAGAGATCCGCCTGCCTCTGCTTCCCAAGTGCTGGGATTAAAGGTGTGCGTCACCACCACCAGGCTTCAAAGTTCTTAAAACATTTTAAATGCCATATTCTGTAGGTACTTGAAGTGTTTGAAGATTACCTACCTCATTGAAATATATCTGTGCATATCTAGAAAACTTAACTAACATGACTACAAGTTTGATTATCATAGATGATTAACTCTTAATCTGTATTTCTCAATTATCATTACAATTTAAATGAGTTACATGAACATAATACCTTAAATGACAGTAGAAATATATAAAGTATAACAAAACAACTAACTTTAAATTTGTATCAATAAACTAAAATCTATAGCAATGTAAAATATTTATCCTATATTTTTATATCATATCTTCCTTTCTTCTTTTAGAAAGAGATTGACTATGACCAATAACAATTTGTAAGCAACAACCTAAACAAAGACAAACATCTATAATCCATTTTTTGGGAATGTGGGCATAGTTTTCTAGGCTACTTCCTGCTGATAAAGGGTGCTGTATTCTTACAGGGATACAAAGAAAATTTTAGGATTATGGTCAAGTCCTGACTGGAGTAGTCTGTGAGGCTGTATTCTCTGAGCCAGGTGCCTTGAAGCTGATTTTGGATGTTGGATGATCTGAACCATGGTATCATTGGAGACGTTTCAGGGGGTCTTGGCTGGTCAAACTGATGTATCTTAATCTGGAACAAATCCATAGCCTCTTGCTTTCTGTGGAAACAAAAGCAAAGCCTCCTTTCCAAAGCAACATATCCTTAGATCTAAAGTTTGAAGTCAAGATATCTTTAAAATATACATATTTGTTTAACTGAGCAGCCTTTACAATCAAATGTCTTTCTGCAGTTAAAAATTCCAAAGACAACACAATCCAGATTCTATGTATAATACCCATCTTTATGTGGTTTATTTTTTATATTATCTTTACTGTCTCTTTAAAGACTTTATTTTTTAAAACTATTTCTTTATATAACTCTCTATATTCATTTTTCTCTCTTTTTCAATCCTGCATACATTTTTATATATATTATAAACCATTTAGAAGATTATTTCATCTGAATCTGTTTTATTGTGAATCTGTTGCTTTAAACTGCAGCATTACTAAGACTGAAATAGCAGCTTTGGTTGCTGGTTCCTCCCACCTCAGCTTTCCAACATGACAGAACTATGGTTACCATCAGCTCTGGGAGAACCATGCTCCCTGCTGACTCTTGGGGGCAGTGGGTCTATGTTTGCACCGGACAGCGTGTAGCCCAAAAAAACTTTTCTTTTTTTTCCTTTTTTTGTTTGTACTAGCAATAGCTACATCCATCGTGCACCATGCTGTGTGGCTTGCAGACTCCACTGTGTATTGTGGCAGGAACCTGCCATGCTGCAGGTCAAGTCCACACACTGCTGTGAACCTGCCATATTGTAGCTCAAGCCTTGCCTGAGGGACACAACTAAGAAGCTGTTTTTAGCTCTGTTTTAGATTTTTTTTAAAGCTTAATCAGGTTTTAGGTGGAAACTCTTGCCTCACATTTTGGCATTCATTTATAGCTGAAAGTTTTCTCTGATCCTGCCCAGCTCCTGTGGCCCCGCAGTCCTGCAGCTCTTCAGACCCAAATAAACACACAGAGGTTTATATTATTTTTAAATTATATGGCTATGGCAGGCTTCTTGTTAGCTATCTCTTATATCTTAAATTAACCCATTTCTATAAATCTATACTTTTCCATGTGGCTTGTGGCTTACTAGCATTTTTACATCTTGCTTCTTTTGGCGGTAGCTGGCACCCTCTCTCTGCTCTCCTTTCTCTTCCTGTCTATCTGTTTGGATTTCCCATCTGCCTCTAAGCTGCCTTGCCACAGGCCAAATGGCTTTATTTATCAACCAATCAGGGCAACGTATATTCACAGCATACATAAAGACATCCACAGCAGGTACCTATTACCTTTAATGTTTTTTTTTTTTTTTTATTTTTTGAGACAGAGTTTCTCTATGTAGCTTTGGAGCCTTTCCTGGAATTCACTCTATAGCCCAGGCTGGCCTTGAACTCACAGATATCCATCTGCTTCTGCCTCCTGAGAGCTGGGATTAAAGGCATACACCACTACCACATGTTTAATTAATTATATATACATACATGTGTATGTGCACACATATCTCTGTATTTGTATGTATGTGTACACAATACACACACAGATTAGATAGATAGATAGATAGATAGATAGATAGATAGATAGATAGATTGCTGTAGGATGGTCTTTCTTTATGTTGTAAATATATGTTACTCTCATTGGGTGATAAATAAAGCTGTTTGGTCCAATAGCCAGGTAGAATCAGGTTAGGCAGTATATTCAAAAGGAATACAAAGATGAAGAAGGGTGGAGCTGAGGCAGATGCTGTGAGCTGCCCAAGAAGCAAAACGTGAAAGAACCAGTAAGCCACAGGCCGTGTGGTGATATATAGATTAATATAAATGGGTTAATTTAAATATAAAAGCTAGCTATTAATAAGCCTGAGCCATCAACCAAGCATTTAAAATTAATATAAGACTCTGAGTGATTATTTAAAAGTGGCTGAGGGACAGAGCAGGACAAAGAAAAGCCTCTGGTTACAATAGATAGAAAGATAAAACAGAGAATCTTGTAGTTCAAGGTATTTCACATTAAACAACAGATAACCCAGGAACTCCTGATAATGTTGACTTCACCAGCAAAATGATGTGATTTACAGATGTGTGCCATCATTCCTGGCTGAATTTTAATTTTCTAGCATGCTTATTACAGAGCCCAGTTCCTTACACATTCTACTCAGTCCTTTCTCACTGAGCTGTATCCCAAGTTCTACAGAGAATTCTTATCTTGAATTTGTGTTGTTTTGTGAAAGTTTTTCTTAGATTTATTTGCAAGACTGTATTTGCATTATTTTGTGTGAGCAAACATTTCAAAATTGATTGTAGCATTAATTTGTAATTTAAAATATTGCATTCCCAGGATGTATACCATTCAGTAATAAATACTATCTGAACTGTTTGATTAATTTCCAGATTCAGTTGTCTATAATATTCCTAAGAATTTGGCCATCAAATTTCACATGGAATAATACTTTGTGGTCTTCTATTGGCTTTCCCTGTATTACTGAAAGATTAATGCAGAACTTGAATAATTAAAAAAAAAGTTATTTCTGAGAAACCTCCATAAAGTACTAATTTAAGATATCAAACTATGTTACTTCTGAAATATGTTAGGGAATGAAGGTGCTCATTGCACTTTAACTCGTGTTCTGAAATGCATCTTAGTTCATGGCTTTCCTTGTAGTCACACAGTAATCAACAAGAAGGAAAACACAGTGAGAAGGTACCCTTAAGTCTCAGGACTTTAGGCATTCTGATATATACTACAATCTTCAATATTTTTAAATCCATAAAAAAATAAACTTTTGAAGGGTAAGTTGCATGGAAGCAGATGTTCTTGCTGTATTTTGTTTTTCCTCTATCAGAAGAACACTCTCTGCAACATAAAGTATGGTGTTTAACCCAAAATCTCCTAGATATTTTTCATTATTGATGAATATAACAATCCAAAGCTTAATTATGAAATAACCTGTTATTCATTGGGGGCAACAATACGCAGTGTGAAAGAAGGCTCAAGGTTAATGGGAGGCAATTTTAAACTTTCTCTTTCACTGAGCTGTATAGTTGCAGCTTCTTGGGATACTGTTGAAATATAAGATGCCACATCTCCTGTCACCATAAGATAGATTACTGTAGGATTTACTTGTCAGACTGTGAAATGACCCATAGCAGTAAGGCAGTCCAGGCGCCGATTTTCCAACTGGCCTCATTGCCTTCAATGTGGGATATGATGAATCGCTGCTCAATATGTCCACATTTATTTTTTTCTCTAAAATTAGACTCTAACACTCATAGAGTACACATATCCATGCAGATATTCATGGGTGAAGACCATAGAAATGGCTTTGACAGAGGGAAGATAAAATAGAACAATTCAATGACCAAAGAAAAAGTTATTAGCAAACTAAAAGGTTAATTAAAGAAAAATCAAACAAAAATAATCTCTCATTTATAAATCATAAGGTAGATGGAAAATATCACGAGCAATTGGTGGGAGAACGTGGGCAACTTAACCAATGGCGACATTACGGAAGAAAACTACTTCCCCTTCTAGCAACCATGTACTGCCAATAGCTCCTATTAGAAGGGTGGAGAGTCATGAGCATATCCTCCATTAATGATGCAATGGTGGGTGGCTGACCTCAGGGAGGTTTTGTAATCATGACTGCTCTTGGTTCTTTGCTCGGTACAACAACCATGCCATGTCCAGCACATCTCTCTATCCTCTGGCTCTTATATCCTTTCTTCCTTCTCTTCCATGATGTTTCTTTACCCTTACAGGGGTAAATAGAGATGTCCTGTGTAGGGCAGGGCACTCACAGTTATTTATTCTCAGCATTTTAGCCAGAAATGCATCTCAGCATTGACTGTAATACAATGTAAATAGAAGCTTCCCTAATCAAGGCTAAGAGAGCAGTGCAACGATGATTAAACGAAATAACTCATGAAAAATAGAGAATCATGTCTGGTATAGTAGATACTCAATAAATCTTAATTTTATTAGCCATATTGCTATAAACTGCACTTGAGTAAAGGAGAAGTTACTGCTGTGTTTTTTTGTTTTGCATAAATCCAATCTTCTCTGTGATAAATAATGAAAGAATCTAGTGGGTAACTTTTAAATGGGTTCTATTAAGAGAACTGAGGGGTTGAGGATTTAGCTCAGTGGTAGAGCGTTTGCCTAGCAAGTGCAAGGCCCTAGGTTCGGTCCTCAGCTCTGAAAAAGAAAAGACAAGAGAGAACTGAACCTGATAATACAACTAAGAGAAGGGATGCTTTAATATGGGTCAGCCAAATCGTCATTCTCATTTGTTCTGTAGGACATTTCTCCTAGATGGATTCTGATTTAGCTTTGCTCTGTTGTTCCTTTGTTTTCCTGGTCTACTGGAGAGACTATCTGTTTAGAAACCGTAGAATTAATTCACATACCAGTCAAACACCTTCATTGCTTCAGACATCACAAAGCACAGAGAAAAGTGATGAGTAGATTCAAGATATTGTTTTAGCCTTGGAAAGCAGACAGACAAAGGAAAAAGAGTCACATGCATGATGGATAGCTTTGGAAAGAGCTTCCAATGAGTCATCTATATTATCTATACATTCATACCTGGGATTTTTTGTGTCACTGGAATAGAATATCTGAGTCAGGCTGATTTATAAAGAACAGAAATTATTTGAATAGTTCTAGATTTGGGGATGCCTAAAGTTAAGGTGCTGGCATATGGTGTGTGAAGGAACTCTTCTGGCTGCATCCACAAGGGCAGGAGGCAGAGGTATAAGAGTAGAATGCAGTATGGTGTCTCTTCTCTGAAAGCCTTCAGCTCAGTCTCAAGAAAGGAGCCCTAGTGAGCTAACCACTTTGTAAATGCCTCAACTCTTAACATGGCCCCATTAGCAATCCCTGAAGTTTAGAGGTCAACAGGGTATAGCCAGTCACAAAACACTATACTTGTTAAGTGGCTTGTTCCAGCTTTACATTTAGTAAGGTTGTCCTTAGGATAGAGTTGTTTGGAAGAAGGATTTTACTATTTCTTGTACTGCAGGGAAGGTTAGTAGAGTATAAGACCAACATAAAAGGAGAAGAACCATATGGGCTATGGATATTGTGGTTGTTTGAATAGGAATGACCTTCATGTATTTAAATGCCTGGTCATTAGCAGGTGGCACAATTTGGCGGGCATTAAGAAGTGTAGCCCTGGTGGAGGAAGTGTGTCACTGTTGTGTGGGCTTTGGGTTTTCAAATGCTCAAACCAGGTCCAGTGTCTCTCTCTTCTTGTTGCCTGAAGATCAAATGTAGAACTTTCAGCTGCTTCTCGAGATCCATATCTGTCTGTCTGCTGACATGCCTCTCACTATGACAATAATGAACTAAATCTCTGAAACTGTAAGCAAGCCCCAGTTAAGTGCTTTCCTTTATAAGTATTGCTTTGGGCGTGGTGTCTCATTAGAGAACATTGGCTAAGACAGATACGGTGCTAGGCTTCCACTCTTAGTCCCAGTGGCTCAGGAACTGCTGAGGTAGCATGTGTATTGTTTGGCATGGTGATAGGCACATGTGTTTAGACGTGTATGCTTCTGTACATGAACATATGTACTCAAATTCTGGCACAGACAACCACACACAATCACATGGTTCTGGAGCTGAAATCTTCCCATTTCATTCCCAAAGACTCCTTCAATCAGATAAATGAATTACTTTCTTAATGTAATTATTCTTCCATGTTGTTACTTAATGAGCTGCCATCCAAAATAGCATCTTCAGTCCAATGAATCAAAAATATTTTAGTGATTTTCATATAAACAATCATTATTATTGCCTTTATAGTTAACATCATGTAGTTTCATATCCTTCATTTTTCCCCTACCTGGTCCACTTCTCTCATCTTCTACAATGAATTTGAAGAATACTAAGGTAGAGATAAATTTAAACACCATACCAAATAATGGCTTAGACAAATTAACCTGAGTGAAGTCATTGTAGTTTATAAAGTAATAATAGTGGTATCCCATGCATTAAAAAGCCTTCAGAGTACCAAATAATTGTTGACGGTTTTAATTTTCTCTTGTAGTATAATCAGGGAGCAGTAAGTGATCAATTTATCTGTTTACCAGTAGCTTTCCTCACCTGTACAACAAATAATTACATCCTGAAGTTGGGGGAATAATTTTCAAATATCTGAGTCCTTATGGTGAAAACAGGTTGTTTTAGATGTATTTTATAGCTATGTGATTTAACAGGATTACTAAAGAAAAACATATTTAATATATAAGAAAGGCTTTGAGCAAAATATACTTAGTTTCAAAATTTTTTCAGCGGCCACAAAGAGAATCAGATAAAATACCCTAACTTGGTCAGTTGAATGCAAGATGTTCTATTCTACTGTAGCTCCAGATTTAGTATGATTCATCAAAGGCAAATGGAGAAAAAAATTCAAGATTATTTTTTCCTGATTTTGAGCAAAAACACCATTTTCTCTTATACTATGCTATAAGAACTAATATTTATTCAGCATTTAGCAAATGCCAGAAACTGCTGAACCTATTTTACATGCATGATCTTGACTAACCCTATCTAAAATCTCCATGAGAGTGATCATTACATTCTCACTTCACAAGGTGTAAATAGTGCATATGGTTTTAGGTGATTTCCTATACCTCTCAGAAAGCTTATCTATCAAGATTTGAACCCTGGTTCTTAGGTTTCAAAGTTATCAAAGAAGTGTTATCCTACACTGACTCATATGTATTTATTATCAGAATAGACAAGACCAGAGTGGTCTAAGCAACACATTTTTGTGGGAAAGACACAGACCATCAAAAGAAACGTTGGAGACAAAGTCTACATTTAAAATTTTGATGCACATTTTGATAGTATCTGACAGAAACAAAAAAGGAGTTCGCATGCTATCAAGAAAAATGAAGTCAAAATTTGGCAGATATTTAAGAAGTTTCTAGTACCCAAAGGAAAATTTCTCTTCATGTAGTCTTTGATTTTTTTTGTCATCTAAGCCCAGTATCCTTTAAAGAAGAAATAGTTGTATGAAAGATATTACAAAGAAGCAGTAGTCAAGAAAGCTCAAATGACACATTCAAAAGTAATAGGCACGCATGTTTCTTGAGCAGTGTCGAATCTGGCTGAATGCCGAAACTGGAAGATAAGATGTTCCCAGGGAGCTGGGTAGGCTGTGACTGATGATTGCCTGATGCACACAATCTGTTTTAGAGTCAAGAGACTCTACATGAAGTTTGCATTCCCTGGAAAATGCATGGGCTTTATTTCCATGACCATTCCTCATTCTGTCTCCTTCCCATTGAGGAAGCTTTTCATTCCACAGTGTGTAAAATTTTCTACATTTCTCAAATGACAGCTAAGATGTTCCCTGTGCTATATTACAGTCCAGGATCACATTCTTTCACTGGCAGAAGTTAGTCACTCTTTTGCCTGTGTCCTCAGAGAATTCTCTACCACTTCTTATAGATCATCTCTGTGAATGAGAAAAGTTTAGCTGACATTGGTCACCATTTCAGGTGTTTACATGTTTGCTGAAGAAAGGAATGAATGAATGAATGAATGAATGAATGAATACACAAATGGACAAATTAAAGGTCAGAAGATATAGAACACCAACTCTGCCCATCATCAAACTCTTTAATTCTCTGTACCACTATAGGTCCCAAAATACCTATGTTTAATATTCTGTATGGGAGTTTTTAAGACAAAGAGCCCAGCCTCCAGCAATTGTAAAAGGGTAGGCATGAATACCAATCTCTAATGTACCAACTAGAGAGACAAGTAAGGTTGAAAAGCAAGGAAAGATTTATTTGATGATATCACAGTGAATAGAACAAAGAAGTGCAGTGTACCTCTATCCTTTGTATATTGACATGAAGTTAGATTTAGATAGAGGACAAGTATGCATAAATTAATCAGACTAGGTCAAGGTATATTCCTCCAACCATGGACCCATTATTGTTTCAGTTCCAGTCCTGCAAAGTGATTCACATGGCAAGGTGATCCAATTAGTTGGTATTAATCTACTAATCAGTGAAGGTGTAGCCTCACATTTATGGATAATTGTCCTCATCTGTGTGTGAGGAGGGGAAGCACGTGGTGATTGTTCTATGAGGTTTTATTCTTCCTGGAATTCAAGGTAACTCAAGAGGAAAGGGCAATTACTGATCTCTCTGACCTCAGCCACAGTACAGACAAAAGAGAAGGCAGAGATGCCGGGGCTTATTCTTGCTTTTAGTAACTTGTGTGCCCAAGTGAGAAATCAATAATTTTAGCAAATGCAGCTTCTGTGCGTCTCATTCCTTTCCCCTTTCCTATAAATGAAAAGGAGAACAAGATTTTGTTGGAATAATTTGAAGAAATAACAGGAAGTTCTCCATATGCCACTTAAAAGAAGACACTGTCCCATATTTGTTAATGCTCCTGTATGTATGGCATCCCTTTTCCTCAAGTCTCGGGAATCCATGTGGAAGAGAAGGCACAAAGACTATTACCAGCCATTGGTGGTAGAGGACTTTGAGGAAACTGTTTTTTAAGATACAACAGGGCTGATACATATTTGAACTGGCAGAGAGTATGACAGGGCACATAACATTTGCAAAAGCTCAAGACAGAAAAACTCCTGGGACAGAGAAGCAGAAATGGGCATAAAGAAAGAAAGGCTATAAAATTAGGTGGGTAGAGAAACAGGAAAGATTCTGGGAGCAGTTTAAGGAGGAGAAAGAATATGATCAAAATATATTTATCAAATTCTATAAGAGAATAAATAAACTATTATTATAAAAAAGAGTCCAAGTAGGTGGTGGTGGTGGTGCATGCCTTTAATGTCAACACTTGGGAGACAGAGGCAGGAAGATCTCTGAGTTTGAGGCCAGCCTGGTCTACAGAGGTAGTTCTACCTAGAAAAAGACAATAAATAAATAAAGTTTGTGAATAGAATACCTTCTTATAAAAACTTATTACTAATTAAATACTATATATTGTAAAGGCTTTAGTGAATTTCAGAAAAGCACAAGAACGTCATTATCTTTATAAATATGTACCTATAATCTTTCATGAAAAACCCTAAAATAATTCAATTTAAACATTATAAATACCATGTTGCTTTATTTTCATAAACATGTCCTAGCCACACAGCTTTGTTAATATGCATGAGATATTTATCTGTCTATATAATTATTTTACACAGCCATCGTGTTCCTGAGGAAATGTGCATGTAGAAAGCTAAAAGAACTGAAGCATCACTGACCTTACACCTGACATCAAAGTCATGAACGAAATTATTTGATATGCCACATGAAAGTGATGATACGCATTTGTCTCTTCATTTGTGCATATCTGTTTTTTTTCTCTTGATTGTCACATTCTGTGGGTCATTGATCTAAACTGGGATTTTATTAAGAACCACAGCATATGCCTGTGCATATGTGAACACACATATACACATATACAAACACATTAGGTTTCAATGAACCGGGCACAAAGTGGACGCTGGCCACCAGTCTCCCTTAGTCATAAGTACCTGTTACAGAATCATCCTTGCTGGCATACCTTACCCCCTACCATTAACCTCTCCTACCCAAGAGCTCTACTTCTCTTCCCCCAGCTTCTCTGATTCCTATATAACCTCAGGCATTTTGGCTACAGGGTCTCTTGATCTACTGGCTCACTCCTGGCCTCTTAGGCCCCATCTTTCCTCTCTCTTCTCCTCTTCCCTTGCTCTCTCCCCTCTTCTCTCTCCTTTTATGGCTCAGTTCAGAGTGGATGCCTCTGGATGTGCTCTCCCTCGTATTTACAACAAACCTTCTCCTCAACCATTCGTCAGAGCACTCAGGTCCTCATATTTTCCATTCAATACAGACAGAGATGAGAAAATACTAATATAGAGGATTGAATGAGAGTGTCCCCTCTAGGCTCATTTGTTTAAATGCTTGGTCCCCAATTCATGGAACTGTTTGAGAAAGATTAGAAGGTATCACCTATTTGGAGTAGATGTGGTCTTGTTAGAAGGGGTGTATCACTGGAGTTTGGCATTGAGGGTTTGAAAGTCCACATGAGTCCTAAACACTCTCTCTCTCTCTCTCTCTCTCTCTCTCTCTCTCTCTCTCTCTCTCTCTTTCTTCCTGTGCTTTCAGATCATGTGTATGCTCAGCTACTGCTCCAGTGCTGTGTAGGTCTGTCTCCTTGCTCCTCCATGCTCCCCCACTGTGATGATTATGTACTCACACTTTGAAACTGTAAACAGGCCTCAATTAAATACTTCAAAGTTGCCTTGGTCATGGTATCTCCTCACAGCAATAAAACAGTAACTGTGAGACAACTGGAGATCACACTATCCAAATGATACTTGCTCACACCCCTACATTACCTGACACTGAATCTACATTTATAGTTCTTTACATGTATACTCTTGTACATAAAATATATCACCCCAGTTTTTCTTTTCAAGAATGCTGGAGTGTGTGTCTGAGTAGCCATTTTTACTTTAGTGCACAATTTATTTATATGTATCTTCGTATCAGAAAACATTATCTTTTACAAAGACTATTAAGTGTGGTCTGATACTTTTTAACTCTAGCAATAAATTCCATGCTGACTTCATTCTAGGAAGTAAAACGGATAATTGATGTCTCTTGTTTCTGCCAATTTTTTGGATAGTTTGGAACCATAGTTAATGCTCTCTCAGTTCATTCATTCTCCTCCCTTGCTGATTCTTTTTCCTGAGCCATAAATTGGCATTCTTTTTACATCATGGTCCCCCGAGTTGCTAATTTCTCATCTGTAAAGTTTTTGTAGATCCAAAGTATTTGGCCATTAAATAATATATACTGGCTTAGAGAGCTTTTTCTCCTTGGTAGAACTCATGTTCTGCATACAAATTTGAATGCTAAGGGCAGTGGCTTGATCCATTTCATCAAACATAAATTCCATATCCAAATGTCCTTTTGCCCCAGTTTTTCAACATAAATTATTCTGCTATGTCTTCATTGAAAATTAAAGTAGATTTCCAGGATTGAGTTTCATTTTGGAATGTCAAGGTTATTAAACATGCCATTAAGTTCAAATTCATTTTTGTTCCTATTAGTGTACCAATAAATGACTGATTTAGTGATTCATTTGATCTGTTATTAATGTTTAAATAATATATTATTTTTGTAGTTCTTAAGGACTGTGAAAATGAAATTACATAAACACACAAATTTCTTGGATGTGCCTAGGTACTTGTGTAAATATATATAGGTATATATTTCTTAATGATAGAGATCTGTGGCTAAGCACTATCATCACTGTGTTAACATCACAATCTACAAGATGCACCATAATGTCTACTCTAGCTAGACCGTATTTATACATATAGCATAGATTATGACAGTTATGGCTAAGATGAACAAAACAACATGAGACTAAATCAAGCACAAAGAGAAATGATGGTTGTTTCTTGTTTCTAGTTATTTTCTCTGAATTTAAATTGCCATTCATGTAGGGGACATATAGACTTACAAAAGTCAGTAATGACACTCATAAAATGTAGAAGGTTCACAAGTCCATACACATTGTTATATGAACAATAAATGGTAGCTGCAGAATATTTAACTATGTAGAGATGTGTTGCATTTGTTTAACTATGCAAAGATGTGTTGCTGTTTTACCTTGCCTGCTTAAGGTACCTGACTGGTTTGATAAAAAGCTGAATGGCCAATAGCTAGGGAGGAGGTATAGACAGGACTACTGGGCAGGGAGAGTAAACTGGAGGAGAAATTTAAGCTCAGGGAAAAAAGGAAAAGTAACACCAGGGAGATGTCAGGGGCTAGTCAGCCAGACAAGGAGGAAGCAGGAAAGTAGGACATACAGAATGAAAGAAAGGTAAAAAGCCCTTAGACAAAACCTAGATGAATAGGAACTGGTTAAATTAAGTTAAAAGAGCTAGTGGGACAAGCATAATCTAAGGCTCAGCGTTTATAATTAATAATAAGTATCCATGTCGTTATTTGGGAGCTGGTTGGTGGCCCAAAGCAAATTCCAAATATACTCTTTTGTGGGGCTGCCTATAAGTAATATAAGGGACTACATTTCTCATGAGTCATCATTCACTCTAGAATGATTATTTTGTTGATGCAGATAACTCAACCACTCATGCTCTTGTAAGTAACCCCCATGAACTCATTGCTTCTCAAAGCTGGTCTTGAGAGAAATACCTTGGTCTGTTGTCTGTGAGCTATCTGGGGTGACTAATATATTTTCAGGTCTTTCACAATAGATACAATGGAGATTTATGGTACTCAAGAAATATATGAGGCTACTGCTGTCATAAAGCAGTAAAGCATTAGTTTTATGTAAACTTGATTCAAGTAGAAGGAGTAGAGTCTAAAATAATGCAAAATGAACAGTATAATGAAATGTAAACAAGAACCTATTTCATCATTGGTAATCATTATGCATTTTGAATAATTCTCTATTATAAAGGTTAGAGCTGTGGTAGGTCTGCTTATATGACATCATCAAAAAGAGTGATGTCTTATGCTACACTACTATAACTACAGTGTCACTAGATGATATGAATATTCTAGCTCCATTAAAAATCTTGTAAGATGATCCTCCCATGTCCCAATTATAAATGGTCCAGTGTAGTAGATATCTGTTCTATGACCCTGAAGCACAACCCTAGAGATGTAGCAGGTAATTGCTCTACCTGCCTATGACCTTAAAGTACACGGCCCTGGGACATAACCTCTTGGCTATCTTTAAGACCTGAAACGTATGTATACCACTATCTTTGCTCCCTCGTGGGACTTGGATGCATGACTGACTCAGATGGCCTGAACTGTGTGAGACTGTACCTCAGCATTCCAGAACTTGTGACAATTTTGTTCTGTTCTGTACAGTGAGTTTTTCTCACCTAATAAATTTCTTTGCCCTTAAGCAGACTCCATGGATTTCTCCCATTAGTTGACAGAAACATTTTTTTCCGGTGTGCAACCATATTCTTGAAACAAGTGTGTGTGTGTTCATGTATTTTTTCTTAGAATTTTATTTAATTTTTAAAGGTACATATTTTAATTTTATTTATTTGAAGAGAGAAGAGATAGAGGGAGGATTGTGGGATGGAGAGGCGTTCATTTGTCAGTGTGTGTGTGTGTGTGTGTGTGTGTCCCATGGCACACAAGTAGAATTTTGAGGACATTTTTTCTTTACTTTTGCCATCTTCCCATCAGTCCTAGGGTTTAAATCTGGACATCAGGCTTGTACAGCAAGCACTTTTACCTGCTGAATCATTTGATGGACTCTTATTTTGTATATCTCTTTTTTTAACATATAAATTGATTTCTTTGATGTCTTGCTAAAATGGTCTCAGTAACACTTTCTATGCGTATCCCAATACTGTATTAAGAAAATAAATTAATATTTAGATTAGCTACCAAAATAAGCTTGTAGAATGCTCTGAAATGAATCAGGTGGCCTAGCTCTCAAGTTCCACCAAGAAGATCCTGGGTTCTTTAAATTATGTTTCATTTTCACAGAAAAAAAACATCAAGACCAGATGTTTAGACACTATGGTCCAACTTTCTGTGAATTCCTAATACACTTTGAGGGGCTGGACAATAATGATTATTTATATCATTGTGCTGAGATGCTTTCATTCCTCATTATTCCCATTATCCTGGGAGTTTATAGTGGATCTATAATCTTAGAGAGAAAACACATAAAACAATAGATGACCACATCACTAATTTGATGGCTGAAGAAATATGTATTTGTGCATTCCTGTTATTCTATTTACCTTCAATGTAAGATGTTTACTTTTGCATGAAAATTTAAATATTTTCTTCTACCTACTCTCCGATGGTGGAGATTATATGTAAACTACAGAAGGGAAATCATCTTTGGGAATTGTCTAAGGACAAAGTGTATAAGCATAAATAATCTATTCAAGAGAATCTATAAAAATTCAGTATACAAATACAATCATGTTTGTGGTATCTGAATCAAGGATGTTCCCTTCCCTGTCTCCACCACAACTCCAATCAAGGTAGGAGGGATCTCCACTCTGAAGTGTTGATATCTCTCTCTGCTCTCTCCCTTGGTCTCCCACACTATGGTCCTCAGAGGACTAAGCTTCCCAAGAGGAGTAACTTCCCACATCCTCTCATCTTACTGCTTAGGATCCTTCTCAGGTGTTTCTGAATTAGCAGTGGTGAACTCCTTGTATTCCTTTCCCACTCCTGAGGCAGGGCATTCCGAAACAGGTAAGTTAAGAGAATGTCATACTTCTTCAGTCCCTCAAACCTTCCAACCCCCACTGCTGCCACATTCACTACTCAGCTCTTCTAGGGAACATCAATCAGAGAGAGGCTTGGTGCTATCTGCTCCCTCAACTTCTGCACACTGGCTCACATGATTTTCCCTGGTGTAGGGAAGCAAGAGTGGAAACAGGAAAGCATTAAAATAAAATAGTTTTCTGTCTCTTCCTAATTGAACTGATTCAATTGGAAACATATTATGGAGAAATTTAAAGACAGGGACACTCTCAAAATGCCACTCTCAGTGGCATTTATGGCAAAAAGCAAACAAGAAGATACCAATGGATACAAGGAGTGCAGCCCTAAAGACCAGCCATACTACAAGAGAGGAAAAAAAATAATTTCCAGAAGAAATCAAATCACAAAATTAGAATCTGAAGAAGTCACACTTGAATAGATTTTCTTACAGAGGAATTTGGGCCTGGGCACAATTACATATTCTAGCATAATCCTAGGTAATTAACAAAGTCTATCAGCTAAGCGTTTTCAGGAAAGGCTGGAAGAGATACACACTAGTCACAAGTTAACTTCTGATATAGTCGAAACTGCTCCTGCCTGAAGGATATCAAGGACTAAAGACTACAGGGATAGGGTACAGAAAGGAATTCTGTTACTGTGATGCAATTAGTCTTCAAAGAAAGGAACAAACAACAACAGGAACAGGCCCTAACTAGGAGAAGAGCAGGGCCCAGTTCCTGGGGTAAAAGCTATATGGAGATTAAGAAAGTAGGACTGGAGGGCAAAGAGATGGCTCAGTTGGTAATGAGTGGTGTCTGATGCCAATCCTTTCAAAATAATTTCAAACTCTGGACCCATCCACATGGAAGGAGAGAACCAACTCCTGCAAATTGTTCTCTGACCTCCATATGTATGATATGTGCATATGTATGTACACCACACACACACACACACACACACACACACACACACAAACAAATTAAGTAAACAAATAAATAATATTAAAAAGATCGAAGTATGATCTAAACCCAAGAAAAAATCAATTAGCAGAGATTGCTTTTGCATGTGACCTGCACTGGATATGAAAGCAAAGTGTTTCAAAGAAGTTATTATAAATATATCCACAGAGCTAGAGGCACTCATTTTTTCAAAAATTTAAAGAGAGGTTTGGGGAGGTTGTTCAACAATTAAGAGCTCTTGTTTGTCTTCCACATGACACCTCCCAATCCTCTCTAATTTCAACTACAGAGTATCCGGCCCTCTCTTTTTGCCTCCTCAGACAATATTTACACATGGTACACAGACATACATGCAGACAAAACCACAATGAGATATTTTTTTTTTAAATAAAAGATAATGAGATGTCACTAAATAGAGAATATCAGTACAGTAAGAAAATAATACTCCTTACAGGATGGAAAATAGAAACATTATTGATACTAAAATATGAAACTCTGTAGGAGTGCACCAGTGACCAATAGTGGATACAAACAAGCTGATGAAAAATAATGAACCAACAATTCAATTTCTGCAAGCCAAAAACAGAAAGACAAATTAAAAATCAGTTGATGCTTGATAGCAATGTGACAACACATTGAGGGTTCTAAAAAGAAAAGGAAAAGTTGTTAATCAAAAATCTTCTATTTATTTTCAAAACAGTATTTGATAATAGTGATGTCATTGTCATAGGAGGAAAACTATCTTTACATAAGGAAATGATGGCAAAGTGGCAAAGCATAATCATTCAAATTGTTTGGATTAGTAATTTTTTATTTAAAAAAATAATTCATGTGTCTTGGTGTCTTACAAATATATCTGTGTACCACTTGTGTATCTGGGGCCAACGGGGGCTAGAAGAGGTAATCAGATATCCTGGGACTGTACATACAGACGGTTGTAAGTCTCCATGTAAGTTCTGAGAATTGAACACTGGCCTCTGGAAGTATAGGCATTCCTCTTAAATGCTGAATCACCTCTCCAGTCCCTGGGTTTGTAACTTTAATATATATAATACGTATAACAATAACATTACTTCAAAATCTAGAAGTATCATTTCCATAAATAACTGGATTTAAACATGAATAAACTAAGACAATCAAATAAGATGTTTTATATAGAAAACTGTAGAGTTATCAAATGTAATTAACAAAATCATTACTGCAATTCAATTGACAATAGAATATACTTAATCAATTTAAAAGGAAAAGCAGGAAAGGAAGAATAGTAGCACAAAAGATATGGAACAAAAACACCCAGTAAGGTTGAAGAAATAATTAAAAATATTTCAATAACATTAAATATCAATGGATTAACAAATCAATTGAAAGACTGATTATAATATCAAATAAAAATAACACTGTGGTCCAACTCTATATTATATATGAGACAAACATTACACTAAAGATTGGATTGACAGTAAAATGACAGAAAAAATATTATGCAGAAAAAACTATAAACTCTGGAGTATACATATTAATATCAGCCAAAATAAAATGGAGAGGAAAGAGTCACTTAAGAGTGATATTTGTAATGATAAAGGGTCAATCTATTGTGATTAAAAAACTGTGTCCATAAGTACTCTGGTTGTTATGATAATCTTTACATAAGGAAATGATGGCAAAGTGGCAAAGCATAATCATTCAAATTGTTTGGATTAGTAATTTTTTATTTAAAAAAATAATTCATGTGTCTTGGTGTCTTACAAATATATCTGTGTACCACTTGTGTATCTGGGGCCAACGGGGGCTAGAAGAGGTAATCAGATATCCTGGGACTGTACATACAGACGGTTGTAAGTCTCCATGTAAGTTCTGAGAACTTACATTTGATAACTCTACAGTTTTCTATATAAAACATCTTATTTGATTGTCTTAGATTATTCATGTTTAAATCCAGTTATTTATGAAAATGATACTTCTAGATTTTGAAGTAATGTTAAATAATCTTTACATAATGTAAAGTAAGATGGAAAACTAAGACATTCAACATTAGTCCTTTATGGCTCCTGTTTTTCTCTTTATTAATTATAAGCTAGCTTTTATAGTCAATTACCATACAATTTATTTCATTTCTTTTACATTTTTATCAAATTTATTCCTGGACAATTGCATATATGTATATAATGTATTCTGATCTCATACCCATCCCTACATGGTCTTACCTTTCTCTCACCCTCAGTAATGCCCTCTCCTCCTTACAGGTCCTCCTTTTTGCTTAGTTTTGTTGTTGTCTTATGTCCCGCTGTGTTAAACCAGAATCATGTGAATGAGCATGGGTATGGAGTTATACCTTGGATTATGGTGTAAAGCAACTCAAGACAATAGCTTTCCCTGTCCAGGGATCAATAAATAGCCAATAGTTCTGTCAAGAAGGGCCAACACCACTATAAACTCCTTCCTGATCTGCTACTGGATGGTGAGAAGTTCATTCTTGGGTAGGCTAAGTTCTGGCAACTACAGTTCATGAGTCCAATAGCCCTATTATGCCCAAACGTCACATACCATGCCCCTACATTGCCTTATTCACCTCTCCATCCTTTCTATTTCATTTCTGTGATATTCCTATGAGCCGATGTTCCCAGATTGAGAGTAGCCAGGGTTCCTTCTTTAGAGAGTGATATGCTGATTCTTAATTAACACAAAACTCCTCTGGGGGGTCAAAATAGTAAAAAAATTTATGAAAAATTTACACATACTAAAACTTTAAAAATTCTTTATGGAATCAGGAAGTGGTGGTGCATGCCTTTAATCCCAGCACTCAGGAGGCAGAGGCAGGCAGATCTCTGAGTCTAAGGCCAGCCGGGTCTACAAGAGAATTCCAGGTCAGCTAGTATTACACAGAGATACCCTGGATCAAAGAAAAAAATCTAAACTGAGTAATGAAAATCTATGTCACCTAATATTGACATGAATAGCTTGAATATAAAAGAGAAATAGAATATCAAATTCATATAATTCAATAACAATAGAGAATAAAATACAAAAGGCAACTGAATATTTTTCCATGTTTTGATATTTAATGAAAATACTTTCACTATAATTAATTATTGAAAAAAGGCAATTTGGATTATAGTATGGTACAGTATGAAATAAGTAGAAAAGGTATAGTTAAAAAGTTAGAAAGCATCAAGCATTGTTAAGAGCATGGAGAAATAAGCAGTCATATGGATTGCAGATCAGAGTGTACAATGGTGCAAGATCCATGGAGAACAGTCTATTTCTCAATTGCTAATACAGAATTTCCATATGATCCAACGACAACATTCCTAGGTGTGTACCTGATAAAATTGAAATATAGCCACATAAAGGCTCATTAGCTAATACAAAGAGTGGCATCAAATACAATACTAAATTGGTAGAAATTACTTGAATATTTTCCAAAAGACAGAAGGATAAACAAAAATATCTAGGAATGGAAAATTATATGGCCATTAAAGATTTAAGTGATGGTACATACTACTAAAACTTGAACATGTGCTTAGTAAAAGATGTCAGTCCAAAAAGGCCACATGCTACACAATTCTATTCATATGAAAATTCATAATAAATGGTTTTGGTGATCTGAATAAGGAGTGGTGCGACAGCTAAAGGACATTGAGTGCTTTATTTGTTTACTTATGTAACATTTATTTATTTTTGCATCAGAGTCTCACTCGAACTCACTCTGTAGACTGTCATCACACTTAGAAAGATCCACTTGCCTCTGTACTTAAGTACTGGAATTAAAGGCATATACTACCTTGCCCCAATAAATATTTTTTGAAATCACAAAAATATTCTTAAATTACTGTCATATCACATGTGGAATTACCTTAAAATTTGATATTTTATATTTACATTGGTATGTTATATAAATAAAACTTGAGTATTTTCAGACTTAACAAATATTTGCAAACTGATTTTTGTAGCTGGAGAATTTTTCTCCAGCTCCCACCGCCAAGTCCCGCCAAGTCCCGCCAGTCCCAGAGCCCACTTATAAAATAAACACACAGACTCTTACATTATTTAAACTGCTTGGCCATTAGCTCAGGCCTATCATTGTCTAGATCTCACTCTTATATTCAGCCCATTTCTATTAATCTTTACTTTGCCATGTAGCTCGTGGCTTACTGGTATTTTACATCTTCCTTGTCTTGGCGGTGGCTCCAGCCAGTCTCTCTTTCCTTCCTCCTTCCTCAATTCTCCTCTCTTCTTGTTCCACCTATACTTCCTGCCTGGTCACTGGCCAATCAGTGCTTTATTTATATAGAGTGATATCCACAGCAGATTGTGCATAAAACCAGCTTTTTAGAGTGCTTGATGCATTTAGTAGGACAAAAGAATCCCAAGAGTAAGAAACTTCCGAGTCAATGACCCTAGTGTACGTAATCTTGCAGAACTTATGGTGAGTTCTATAAAATTAGATTATTTTAACATTTAAGTTGGCATTGCAGGAGACATGAATTGATGATATCATTTAATTAACTAATAACTTCCAAAGGTGGAGGTCCACCCTTTTATTTCTGGATTATGCAGTGAAGCCAGGTACCCTGGTTAGCTTGTATTTTCAAATTGATATTATCAAGAGTCACCTGGGAAGAGGGAGACTAATGGAGGGATTGCCCAAATCAAATTTCCCAGTGGCTGTCTCTATTGAAAATGGTTGTGATGATTGATTGATTTTGCAGGGAGTAGCCCACTGTAGTTGGTTCCAACCTTGAGCAGATGGACCTGCAATATGTAAGAAAGTTAGAGAAAGTCAGAGAACAAGCTTGGAAGCAGTCTTCCTCCATGGTTTCTGTTCCACATTCTTGCCTTGAATTCTTGTCCTCAGTTACCTAGTGATGGACTATGATCTGGAAGTATAAGCTAAAATAAGTTTTTTACTCCACAAATTATTGTGTGTAGTTATGTATTTATCACAGTAACAGAAAGCAATGAGATCAATAGGTGATTGGATTTTAGGATAAGAGAAGACAGCTCTGTAGCTGGAGAGTTTCTCTCCAGGTCCCACCAAGCCCCCTCCTTTCCGGTTCCCCGGAGTCCTGCAGTCCGCTTGTAAAATAATCACTCAGATGCTTATATTACTTGTAAACTGTATGGCTGTGGCTGGCTTCTTGCTATATGTTCTTATATCTTAAATTAACCCATTTCTATACATCTATACCTTGCCCTATGGCTCATGGCTTACCGGTATCTTACCTCACGCTTCTCCTCATGGTGGCTGGCAGCGTCTTTCTGCTTCAACCTCCACCTCCCAGAATTCTCCTTTCTCCTTGTCCTGCCTATACGTCCTGCCTGACTACTAGCTAATCAGCACTTTATTTATCAATCAATCATCTGCAGCAAGCACAGCTCAGATTGTGAAATTGACATGTAGTACCAAATGTTTAGCAAAGTAAGGGGATCAAATTGAGTATTTGTGTACAGAAGTACATTTAGAAATTTGTTCTTCAAAAATAACAAGGTATGAACTACTAATATACAGAGATTGTCTATACTTTAATTGTTCTTTGTTCATGCAAGGCAGATGACCATCTTCCTGAGTTCAATCTCCAGAATCCACATCAAAGTAGAAAGAGATAATCAACTAAAAGAGTTGTCCCCTGACCTGGATGCATGGACCATGGCACATTTCCCAAACACATATAGATAATAACAACAAATATTATTTTTAAAGTAAGATAGGTTCTCATACCACGTCTACCAATAATATAATTTTTAATTTGAGGTGACGATTTTCCTTCTTCATATCTCATTTGTCTTTTAAATAATAATAAATTGTACCCAATGACCTCTAATATCCCTCTATCTGTCAAATACTAAAGAAATTAGTTTCAAATTGACACAGACTTTGAAAATTAATATCTGTACATTTTATTGATTCTCCAAGTAACACTGCTGATCTAAAATATTAACTTCATTATTCTATGGTTTTCTCTTTAATTACTCCTCATTGGTCCCAAATTTAAGTCATATAATGAAGATAAAATTTCTGGTTCTCTCCCTAATACATTATTTTTCAAATATAATTAACTAAAAAGGTCATAGTAATCATAACTAACATCTAATTCCAGTCACTGAATAGGGAAAAATTCATATTTGTACAGGAAATAGTGAATCATTTTGTGTTTTCTGAACTGCTCATATCAGATGAAGCCCTTCAAAAGCCAATGAATGAATTTGCCATTACATGTGTTAAATTAAACATTAAACTATGTTTAGTTAAAAGAAAGCAGCATGTGACATAATTACTGACCTAATTATAGAAAGGCCATGATAGAAATGTTTTCCATTTATTCAGTACAAATTGATTTAAGTGTACTGATGATTTGAAATATATTCTCCAAAACATATGATTTATTTACCACAACTCTTTAAATCAAGTATGAAAGAAATGCCCCCTGATCTATTATCTCCAGCTGATGATACAGAGATTAAACACCTACCAAGTCAGAAATGGATGCCCACTGGATTTTAATTAGAGCTAGGTTTCCCACAACCCATAGTACAGGCACCCTTGTTGTTGAAAAGGGAATTTCTGGTTGGGAAGGTTCATCTTGATGTTCAACTTAATAGGATTTAGAAATGCCATGGAAAGAAATAGCTGGGCCTGTGTGTGAGGGATAAATGACATGGGGAAGACCACTATAAATGTAGGTGGTATGATTCCATAATCTTGGGTTTCTGAACTGAAGGAAGAACAGAAAGCCATAAGAGCCAAACACAAATATTCATTGTTCTACGCTTCCAGAGTGTGGACACATGTGATCAGTTGCCTATTGCCTGGGCTGTTCTACATTTCCTGCGATGAGGAACTGTGAGCCAAAACAGACCCTTTCTTCCTTCCCTTACTGTGTCAGATGTTTTTTTCACAGTAACAAGAAAATGTGTCTGAAAATATAGCTACCAAAACTCAGGAAACATATATGCTACATTAATTCACAAATGGCTTTAAATCCATGGCCATCATTACCAAACTAGCTTGCTTTATATTTATTTCTACATTATAAATTTAATTATATCTTATAAATGATGTCCAAGACCTAACTTCAGACTGAAAATTTTATGTCAACAAGTATCACAGGGATAAGTTATGCATTAAGAAATATTAGTGTCGAGTATTATCCATCTGAGTCACAGACACATAGGAAGAAGAGAGTGCTGAGTTTTATGTGATTGTGTCTTCTGCTTTCATTGTCATTCTTTAAATGTTTGAAAGATACATCAGACATATTAGTCTCAAATTAAAGTTATATGAATCAGTGATCTGTGGAATGGAGGTCTGGGTAATATAGACACTGTGTCTACTAGCTGGACATAAAGATAGAACTAGGAAATGGTTATAAAGTAACCACATCACCACAGAATGTCCAACCCTGAGACAGTTAAGAACTGGGAAGTATCAGGGCAGTAGAAATGACTCAGCAGTTAAAAGCCTGTGCTCTTCTTGCAGAGGACCTGAGTTTAGTTCCTAGCAATCAAACTGGGTAGCTCAAAATTGCATGTAACCCTCCCTCCTGAATATCTGGGCAGGTTAAATGTTTTGGATTGTTTGTTTTTGTCAACTGTTACTTAAACTAGGTTTATCTAGAAAAAGGGAACCTCAACTGGGAATATGTCTCAAAAGTTTGGTTATAGGCCAGTCTGCGGGCCATTTTCTTGATTAATGATTGATATCAGATAGATGGCCAGTGCACTGTGGGTGGCACCACCCCTGAGCCTGTTGTCCTGGGTTATATAAAAAGAGCAAGCTGAGTGAGCACTTAGAAGCAAGCCGATAAGCAGCCTTCCTCTATGGCCTCTGTATCAGTTCCTGCCTCCAGGTTCTTGTCCTAAGTTCCTGTTCTACCTGGAAATGTAAGATTAAGTAAACCCTTTCCTCCAACATGCTTTTGGTCAGTGTTTTTCACAATAGATATCAAACTATTCTCCTCTCCTTGTCAACAAATCCTGGCCCACACCTCTGTCCAAAGCCTCCTCTCCTACCAGAGACCAGGCCAACATCCCCAAACCCAGGTAAGACTCGCCCTGCGCCCACCCCACCCATCCTTGCACACCATAATTTGAATTGTCATTCCTCTCCTTATCACCATACCTCAGCCCACACCTCTGGGGGGAAACTTTCCACCCCATCAGAAGCCAGGCCAGCTCCTTGAAAACCAGGTAAGAACCCCACCACCCTCCCCTGCCTGTGCCCATCTAGCATAACATCAAGTGCCACTCTTCTCTTTGTCGCCTTATCTTTGGCCATACCTCTGGTGGAAGCTTCTCACTCCACCAGAGTCCATGCCACCATCCTGAACCCCACTTAAGACAATACCCACCCCACCCATGCCTGTACAACATAACCACAACCATCCTCCTCTCCTTGCTACCATAAACCAGCCCATACCTCTGGTGGAAGCCCCCCCCATTATTTCTTTTTCCCTCCTATCATGTTCTGTTTATACTTTGGTGTTCTACATAAATAGTTATATGTATTAACACATATTCATAATCTAGATTCCACACATGAGAGAAAGCATTCAACATGCCTTCCTCAGTCTGGCTAATTTACTTAGCATCATATTCTTCAGAATACACTTGAAAACCATCAACTTCGCTACTGTTGAATGTAAATACATGCATGTTAACTTTTCCTCTTCGGATGGGAGGGCTTCAAATAAAAGACTGTGTTGACTTTGTGTGCATGATATATAAACTACGTTATCATATAATTCCCAACACACAGGTGAGTAGAAATAGTAGTGGTGCTGTGATATTACAGCCTCCAAATCAGAGGGAAGCTAGCTACAGGACAATACACTGAGGCCAAACCAAGCCAAGCAATGGATTGTAGTAGATCTAGAAAGGAAACATACTCATGCTTGACTTCCCATAGGGAAGCACTTTCTGCTAAAAATATTGTAAATCAAACTACATTGCATGCAGCTAGCCTACTGATCACCATGATGTGACAAGACAGTAGAGTGAATTTGCAGATGTTTGTCTATATGGCTCACCAGGAGCTGCGGAGATCTGGATCCTACTGCCTCGCTTTTCAGGAAAGCTCATCAAGGATATTGCTACGCTAGGAAACAAATCAAAATTCAAAATATAGTTTCCAAACAGCCATCTCAAGATTGATCTTAGTCATCGGGGAAGGCTTTGCCCTGGAGGAGGTGGGAATGGGGGGTGGGCTGGGGGGAAGAGAAGAGGGGCGGAGGGGGGAAACAAGAGAATCCGTGGCTGATATGTAGAACCGAATTATACTGTAAAATAAAATAAAAAAATATAAAGTTTCCACTGAATGCTTATTACTTTTAACTCCCCCTTTAAAAAATACTGTTAAGTTGGATTATTGTTAGTGAAGTAGCATCTTCACTGTTATTCCCAACTTTTTCAACTTATCAAAACAAGAACCTACAAACAAATCACTTGTTAATGCTGCCTTTTCTAGTGAAGATACTAAGCATTTTTGCAGTATGTTTTATAAATTTTGTAAATTTTAGTTTCTTGTAGAGTATACCCTAGTATCACGTGGTAATATTAGAATATTCATCTTTTTCTCAAACATTTCCTTTACAGTGATGGATTTTCTTTTTTTGAGAGGGAGAATAACATCTACTTTTACTTATGTCAAATACGGAGGATAAACAAATAAACATTATTTTCATCTTTAAAATAATTAGATTAATTTTCCAAGGTTATTCTGAGCAGGGTTTCTAGTAAGCAAGCCCTGGTATTTTTGAGATTTCAGGAAACGCAAAAATTACATTACTTTTTGTTGCTTGAGTTTTCCTGCCTGGCCCACAGTCAAAACAAATCTCTATCACCTGCCAGTCCCACAGCTTCAGACCCGACCAAGTAAACACAGAGACTTATATTGGTTACAAACTGTATGGCCATGGCAGGCTTCTTGCTAACTGTTCTTACAGCTTAAATTAATCCATTTCCATTAATCTATACCTTGCCACATGGCTCGTGGCTTACCGGCATCTTCACATGCTGTTTCTCATCATGGTGGCTGGCAGTGTCTCTCTGACTCAGCCTTCCACTTCCCAGCTTTATTCTCCTCCTTGTCCCGCCTACACTTCCTGCCTAGCCAATGGCCAATCAGTGTTTTAATTATTGACTAATTAGCAACACATTTGCCATACAGAACATCCCACAGCACTTCCCCCCCTTTTTTTTTTCAAAAAAAAAACCTTAACAAAGTAAAATTACATATAATTTGGGAATTTGGGCGTAGCTTCTCTTACTACTTCCTGTTGGAGGGGGGCGCTGTATCTTATGGGGATACAAAGAAAATTTTAGAATTATGGAATAGTCCATGAGGCTGTATTGTCTGAGCCAGATGCCTTCAAACCATTCTGGATGTTGGATCATCTGGGCCATGGTGTCATCAGAGACCTTTCAGGTGGTCTTGGCTGGTCAAATCTGATGTATCTTAATCTGGAACAAATCCATAGCCTCTGGCTTTCTGTGGAAACAAAAGCAGAGTCTCCTTTCCAAAGCAACATATCCTTATATTCAAATTTTGAAGTCAAGGTATCTTTAAAATATACATTTTGGCATAACTCAACAGCTTTTACAATCAAATGTTTTTCTGCAGTTAAAAATTCCAAAGACAACACAATCCAGATTCTCTGTGTAATATTCATCTTTACGTGACTTTTTATACTACCTTTACTGTCTCTTTAAAGACTTTATTTTTTTAAAAAAACTATTTATTTCTTTATATAACTGTATATATTCCTTTTTCTTTCTCTTTCAAGCCTACGTACATTTTTACACACATTGTAAACTATTACATCTGAATCTGTCTTATTGTGAATCTATTGCTTTAAACTGCAGCAGCTGTGGCTGCTGGCTCTGCCCACCTCAGCTTCCCAACATGGCCGTGGTACTTTACCTCCGGCTCTGGGAGCTATCGTGGGTCTATGCTTTTATCCAAGCAGCATGTAGCCCAGAAACCTCTTTTTTTTGTTGTTTTGTGTTAGCAAAGTCTAAATCCACCATGCAGTTTAATGTGCCACTTGCAGAGGCCTCATTCCCACCATACTGCAGGTCGAGCGCGCAGGATAGGAACCCACCAGTAGCTCAAACCTGCAGCTGCCGCTCATTTGAGAGAGACAATTAGGAACTGTTTTTAGCTCCGTTTTAGAATCTTTTTTCTCAGTTTTTAGGTGGAAACTCTTGCCACCACATTGGACGCCATTTGTTGCTTGAGTTTTCCTGCCTGGCCCACAGTCAGGACAAATCTCTATCACCTGCCAGTCCCACAGCCTCAGACCCGACCAAGTAAACACAGAGACTTATATTGGTTACAAACTGTATGGCCATGGCAGGCTTCTTGCTAACTGTTCTTACAGCTTAAATTAATCCATTTCCATTAATCTATACCTTGCCACATGGCTCGTGGCTTACCGGCATCTTCACATGCTGTTTCTCATCATGGTGGCTGGCAGTGTCTCTCTGACTCAGCCTTCCACTTCCCAGCTTTATTCTCCTCCTTGTCCCGCCTACACTTCCTGCCTAGCCAATGGCCAATCAGTGTTTTAATTATTGACTAATTAGCAACACATTTGCCATACAGAACATCCCACAGCAACTTTTAGAATTTGTTATTCTTTTTTTATTTTTAGAAAATCATATTTATTTTATATATAAGTGTTTTTGCCTGTACATATGTCTAAGCACTATGTGATGGTACCTGTTACCCATAGAGGCTAGAAAACGTCATTGCCTTTCTGGGAACTGAAGTTACACACCATGTGCCTTCTGGGAATCAAAGCCTGGTCCTCTGGAAGAGCAGCCAGTGCTTTTAACTGCTGAGCCATCTCTCCAGTCCAACTTTGTTACCCTGATTAAGTATGAATCTGTATAACAGTGACACTAGTCTTGTATTAATGTTGACAAAACTCTGCAAGGGTTTTTATTTGTCTTGCTTCTAATTGTCATGAGCTCAGTTCTATAGATTATTGCTTTATATGACTCTTCTTTGAACCAAATAGATCTGAATGAACGTTTAGATACTAGAGCTAATGATAAAAGTGGGAAAAGACACATCCAAGGAGGATTCAGAATTCTTTCCTTCCTGTGCAATTATGACTCACATGGGTGGTCCCAAACATTTGGCTTAGCTAATATATAGCTCATGTCTGTGATATTTCTTGCCCTACAATTATGAAAATATTCATGATGTTGTATAATATAACATCACTGGAAAAGTGAGAAATAATTCCTTTGACATGATTCGTAATGATTATTGTAGCATTCCATTCTTGGTTTCATAAACCTTTCAGGAAATCTAATTGAAATGTTGACACAATAGTATGATCTGGTTTTAATAAACCTACTCCACAATAGACATAACACAAGAAATTGAAAAAGAACAAAACACTTGAAAGCAGGTTTTTCCTTTCCTGGAGTCTTTGACTTTCAAGTCAGAGATAAAACTTAGACTTTTAGTGTAAACCTTTTCCAATAAACTATTGTTTTAAATTTAATATATACTAATTTATTTGTAAGAAAATAAAATGAAACAACACATAATCCTATCAAACTGGTGATATGCCAATGAGTAATTAACTAGGTGTCATCCTAAGTACCTTTTCTAAATTATATATAGTTGCCCTGGTCTAAATTAGCATATAACTAATAGGTATCTCCAACAACAAGAAATCATAAAAGATTGGTTAAAACATTTGCCTTACAAGTTGTCCTTAATATGAATTTAAGTGAATACATAATCATTCCAAGAACTAGCCCTGTTGACACATATAGCCAGGTAGCTTCTGGGTTCGGAGGAGCTGTCTAATCTACTGCAGGATAATGACAAACAGTTCTGGCCTCTATCCAAGGGATGTCAGTCACATTCTGCCACAGTCACAACAATGAAAAATATGTTCAAACATTGCCAAATGCCCATTGGGGGAGCAACTGCCTCTGGTTAAGAAGAACAGTTCTAAAAACTGGATATGAAGCCTTGTTTAAATGCTAACTCTCCAATGAATGCCATGAAAAGCTGGATTCCTACGCCAGACAGAACATCACCATGAGGGAAATTACAGTTCAAGGTATACAATGGATGAGGAAAACACACATCTCTTACCAACATCTACACAAAATGCATATTCAGTAATAATCAAGTTTTTCATTTATATCTTCTGATATCAAAGAAATTCACTTGCATTTATGTAGTAATTCATCATATTAAAACAAAACTGCAAAGTTCTTGTTTGAGACCAAGATAATACAATAAACTCCAATAGCACAAATGAAACCAAAATGGAATCACTTATACTAAACACCATAAAATCAATCTAAAGTATTGAGAAAACAAATCCCCCAGTTACAGTTAAAAAATCAAACACAAGGAAATATCAGTTTACCAGAGTCACTATAATAAGGAAATCCTATGTATTTTAAAATAATGAAACAACTCAATGTTAATCAATTAGCTTTTAATCAATTATTTTATTTCTTTATTACCACTTTATAAATCTCACTATTTGCTACTGTCTACTGGGGAGTCTCATTCTATTTTGTAGTTTGTAGACTCAGGGCTGCCCTTATTCATGAATTGAAAATAAAAGTCCATTTGATTTACAACTAATTTTATTTTGTCTTTTGACAACTAGAATGGAAAAAGAGAATTCATGGTTCACATAAAATTTTGATGACCGCTGTTACATAAAGCTAAGTATCAAACACTAAAGAGGATGCATAGAATGGACAAGAAAATTCTCTTCCCATCTTCAAGTAGTGCATCATGTCTCAAGACACTAGTGCAAGTGAACAAATATTTATAATTCAAGATGGGTATAGTAAGTGATGCATGAAATTTTCAATCAAAATGCCAAAGGAGTTCAGAGGGAGAGGGACTCACATATAATTAGGGCAAAGCAGGAAGTTACAGCTGTAACCTTGGAGAGCCTGGGCAGAATTATGTTTTCCTGAGTTGCAGCATAATAATTCTCTCTTTCTCCTGTTTCTTTTTAAGGCCATTCATATTACATTGGAGTCAAAGTGCCTCTCAATCTTTCATCACGTCCAATCTAAAGTAATAGACCAAAGACTCTTTCAAAACATGAAATGATGATCCTTTAAAATAATTCATCTCACTTAAATATGCTTGGTTCTATGAGATGATTTATAAAATGAATTTGGTAACTACATATCATATTCTCTGAATAGGTAGGTACATAAACACACACATACAAATATGTGGTTAGACACTGAGACATATTTATATATAAATATACAATATGTTTATGGTTTGGATGATATATAGATCACCTACTAGAAAAGATAGATGATACATAGATAGATAAATAGATAGATAGATAGACAGATAGATAGATAGATAGAGTATATAAGTTTAGATATTTTTATTTTAATATTTATACCATATTCCTAGGATAAACACACACACATACATACACACACTTCCCTTTACTTAACATTGTTTCATTGAGTTACTTTCCTCCCTCCATCAAGTTATGAGACTTGGATAAATCTAATCTTAGTCCTTGGTTTAAAGTTTACAACTATATTCTCAGCCTAGTCCATCAGATTATTCCATTCTCCCAATTATAATGAGGTTATAAGAGGTTATATCCTCAAAAATAATCCAATCAGAACCAACTTCCTGGCATTGATCCCTTTTTCCGAGGATGGAGTGTAACTCTAAACAGGCTTTATAGGATCAATTCAACAGAGTTCAAAGCAGAGAAAAACTTACAAAGAAAGCGGATTCCTGATCAAATACAGGCAGTGCAGATCCTTGAACTACCAAGTCTTAAGAAGCAATACCTCCCTCTATCAAGATATCTCTTTCATTGCTCTCCCACTCCATCCCTACCTAGCTCAATCATCCCATTCCATAATGTTCTCATCCCCCATCCCTTCTTCTCTATTGCCCCCATTACCCCCAGTTTACTCCAGAGATCTCATCTCTTTTCCCTTCCCAAGTCTACCATATGTCCCTCTTAGAGTCTTCCATGCTAGCTACCTTCTCTGGAGCTATGTGTTGTAGTCTGGTTATCCTTTGCTTTACATACATCTAGTATCCTTTTATGAATGAGTATGTGCCACAATTGTCTTTCTGAATCTGGATTACCTCACTCAGGATGATATTTTCTTGTCCCATCCATTTGCCTGCAAATTGCATGATGTCATTGTTTTTTACAGCTGAGTAATGCTCCATTGTGTAAATGTACCACATTTTCTTTATCCATTCTTTAGTTGAAGGGCATCTAGATTGTATCCAGGTTCTGGCTATTGATGAATAATGCTGCTATGAACCTAATTGAGCAGGTGTCCTTGTGATACGACTGGGCATGCCTTGGATATATTATGGTGTCAGGGAGAAACCTGGTGCTAGGGAAATTCTCAGGAATCCACAAGGATGACCCCAGCTTAGACTACTAGCAGTAGTGGAGAGGGTGCCTGAACTGGCCTACCTAGTAATCAGAATGGTGAATATCCTAACTATCATCATAGAGCTTCACCTAGTAACTGGAGGAAGCTAATGTAGAGATCTACAGCCAAGCACCAAGCGGAGATCCAGAAGTCCAGTCGAGAGACAGAAGAGGGATTATATGAACAAGGGGGGACAAGATCATGATGGGGAAATCTACAGAGACAATTGAACCAAGCTCATGGGAACTCACAACTCTAGATTGACAGCTTTGGAGCCTGTATGGGACCAGACTAGACCCTCTGCATACAGGACACTGCTGTCTAGCTTGGTCTGTTTGAGGGGCCCCTGGCAGAGGGGTCTGGTTCTAGCCCTGGTGCATGAGCTAGGTTTTTGGAGCCCATTCCTTATGGTGGGATGCCTTGCTCAGCCTTGATGCAGTGAAAGGGGTTGGCTCCTGCTTCAACTAAATGTACCAGGCTTTTCTGACTCTGCACAGGAGGACTTACCCTTTGGAAGAAGAGATAGGAGTGTGTCAGGGGAGGAGGCAGCTGAGGGCAGCAGGAGGAGGGATGAGAGGGGAATCTATGATTGGTAAGTAAATAAATTTTTAAAAATTCTTAAATAAAAAAATATAAAAAATTGATGAATAAAAAAACCAAGAAGCAATGTGTACTCATGTAGGCTAAACTTACAGTGTTGGATGTTTCATCTGTGAGATGAATTATAACATATCCTAACGGTACAAAATGAACCTTTAGAATATTGGCATCTTGCTCTGGTTTTCCTTAGGCTTGCTCCCTAATTCTTGTCATCTGCATCAAATGATAGACAAGAAATGGAGTTTAATATACAAGACAGGTAGAGGTTATTACACAAACAGATGAGACCCTCTCAAGGGTGATAGTCAGCAATGACCAAAGACGCCATTGCAGGGAAAAGTGTTGCACGAATCTTAAATGGTCTTTTACTAAAAAACCCAGAGCCAGATATTGGGATAAATGCTGAAAGATCAGAGAGACAAAGGAACAAGTCACTACCACATCTCACCTTGCCAACTCCACAAATCCCCTAAACTTTTGAGTCCCCCAACAAAAGGGGTCCAGTCGAAAAAGCCTTTACTTCCTGTCTCCTTAAACCTTATATACTTTTCTCCGCCCAGTCATCACTTCCTTTCTAGTGCTGGGATTAATGGTATGTATGCTTCCCAAATACTGGGATTAAAGGTGTGAGATCTCAAATTCTGGGATTAAAGGCATGTGACTTCCAAGTATTGGGATTAAAAGTATGTGCCACTGCTCCCTGGCTCTGTTTCTGTGCTAGACTGAGTCAATCTCATGTAGTCCAGAGATCCAGAAGTATCTCTGCCTCCCAAGGGCTAGGATTAAAGGTATGTATCACCACTGCCTGGCCTCTATGTTTGATCTAGTGGCTTGTTCTATTCTCTGATCTTCAGGTAAATTTTATTAGGCTATACAATATATCACCACAGAAAACACTCTCATGGGACTCTGGAAGTGAGAAAAGAAAGACGAATGTGAAGGAAAATAATCTCACAGGATGAGAAAAGAAACTGCCAATGAGACCATGTGTCAACTAACATTTTATGCTGGTTTTAAACAATTTTTCTAAAGTCTATGGGTAAGACAATTTTTCAAAGGACTTTTTTTTTTCTAACCAGATGATCGACAAGTCTATTTAGATCAACTTTATGGGAGAGGACAATAATAAGTCTTTGTTATTTACCAGTACCCCTCCAGATAGATGATAATAATTTTAGGATCTTTAGGATAGTTTAGAATACAGTCTCAGCCCCCCAGGAAAAGAGACAAAACTAGGATCCCATTCTTTTACACAGTAAGCAAAGTCTTGAAAAGGTTTTACCAGTTGGAGAGGTTCATTGCCAGAGACTTTCATGCCTGCTACTATCTAAACCAACTAAGTACCTAACACTTGAAGAAGTCATTATCCAATGCAGCATAATGTCATAATATGATGGAGCTTTAACTTAAAAACCAAAAACCGATGTCTGACACTTGGTAAATTTTTGTAAAATAAATGAATGAATAAGTACTAATTATTAACAAAAGAATAAAAATTCAAGAAAACCAGCAACAAACTTCTCAAGTATGGTGGATCATAATTTATAGAAATCCTTCTAATTATATCTCTGAAAGTAACACTTACAGTATAAGGAATCTAGAAATTAGTTTCTTCAAATTTGTTCCTTTCTGACAGTACAATTCAATTAATCAAATGGCAATGTATTCCCTATATTTTTCATGACCATAAAGGTATTTGAACATGCCATTAGCTCTCCTCCAGATTTTCTTACTTAAGATTCTTCATAGGAAACACAATCCCAGCCTTTTAAGGAACTGATTTATCATTCTTTCCTACATGTCAATAGGTTATCCTTGCTGGAAAAGGTCTTTCGATTGTTCCTTGCATTTAAATCCAAATTAATTCAAATGCCTTCTCCTGGTGATGGGCTCCTTACAACCCTGCTGTAAATCTGCAAGAAAGACTATATATTAGAATGGGTCTATTGCTCTGTCATCTTTATATAGGAAAGGGGAAGGAATCGTCAAAAGAAGTTTTCAAATTTAATGATGCCTTTATAAGCGATGAAGAAAGTGATGAAGGCTGAATTCTAGTGACAACTAATAAATTATTTATGGAGCTTCTATAGTTTGCTGAGTTTGAGTAAGTTGTATGGACAGATAGCTGGTGTTCAATTAAATAAAATTATACAATGCATTGTTTCAGTCTTGCATGACATTCAAAATCTTTGGAAAATGGTATTTGGAACGTTTTCGGTTAGAATTTCAAGAATAAGCATATTTTGTTAATTCTGTGTCTTAAATCTAGGAATTAGTAAGTATACAAAGACACTGGTAAGGGCAATAAGGTGTCTCAGTGAGTAAAAACAATTACTGCCATGCCTGGTAACATGAGGTTGATCCCTGGGATTCCCATAGTGGAATAAGAGAACTAACTTCTGCAAAGTGTCCTCTGACTTCCACATGAGTGCTCTTGCCCTTACACACACATACATATGCAAACACCAAATCAACAAATGTAAAAAAAAATAACACCCAGAAACTGAAAAAGATAAAATAAACAAACAATAAAGAATCTGCCTTCCCCAAACCTGAGAAGACATGGAAGTTTTTTTCTGTAATTGCTGCAATACTGTATTGCTAATTAAAGTATACTGAATGATTTTCTGTTGCTGTGACAAAACACTGTGACCAGAAGTGACTTGTGGAAGAAGCAGTTTGTTTTGGTTTGCAGTTCTGGACAGATCAATGTCTGTCGTACCTGGGAAGTATGGCAGCAAGAGCAAGGCATGGCAACCAGAGCAAGAAGCTGAGAGCTAACATTCTCAAAGCCACCATGAAGCCAAGAAGACAAACTGGAAGTGATATGAATCTTTAAATTCTCAAATCCACCTGCACTGACATACTTCCTCCATCAAGGCTGAATCCCTTAAACCTCCCCAAGCAGCATCACCATCTGGGAAACAGGTGTTACAATGCCTGAGTCTATAAGGACATTTCTCATTTAAACCATCATGGGGCAGCTTCTGTATTTTTCTAATACCTATTCACTTATTTCTTTTCTCTATTCCATGTACTTACTTAACAAGGAAATATTCACATTATTCCAGGCATCTGTAAAAGTTCTAGAGAAACAAGGAAGAAATTGATCATCTGAATATACCTGCCAAGGATAGTAACACACACATTTAATCCCAGAATTCAGGAGGCAGAGACAGGTGAGTCTCTGTAAGCTCCATGTCAGCCTTGATGATTCCATGTCTCAAACCAAAGAAATGGGGTTTGGCATGTGCGTGCCTGTGTGTGTGTGTGTGTGTGTGTGTGTGTGTGTGTGTGTGTGTTTGTGTGTGTGTGTGTGTATGTGTGGTCTTACTAGAAAAAGAGACACAGAGATGGCTAATAATATTATAAAGTAACACAGGCATAGTAGAGAGGTAGACACAAGCTAAGACCAAAAAAAGTCCAGTTGAACTAAAAATGGGGAATGAGCCAAAGAAAGGGAGTGCTGAAAATAATTTAGAGAAAAAATATGGGGTGGCTGGGTATTATTTACTGTCCTATTGCCAGAATCATGGTTCAGATCCAAATATCAAAATGTGCCTTAGGGGAAGAAAGCTATACTGTTTTACTTAGTGTTAGATTGACCTAACAAGGGAGCTTCTGGAAAAGAAGAACCAAAGAAACAGAGAGGTGAGTATTTTTTTTAATGCTTTGTCTGATGACAATATGGACTAATTGTGGCTGTGGTGTAGTGAAATAAAAAAAAAGGGGTAGACTCAAAAAGTGGATTGAGGGATTTTTAGCAAAATATGATTTGCTTTGTCTGATTTTTTGTTGTTGTTTGTTTGTTTTTTTCCAGGTTCTTCATGCATGTCTGGGCCTTCAGAAAGAAGGCAATTCATTTCATCCAAGTGTAGAAAGGGCATCTCTCACATGCATTTGGGGGATCTTCTTTAGGGACAGGTCAGGTAACTACTCCTAGGTGTGATAACTTACAGAGAATGGGCTTCTTTTTGCTATTTTCTCAAACCGTAAGGAGCCATTTGGAGAGAGAATGTGTCCTGAACTCTATCAAATTGTAGTCCCTGAAGTGTTGATGTCCTGCTCTGTGTCAATCAAAACAGAAGGTCATAGGAAGAATGTTTTGTAGCTTCCTGAGTGTGTTGCTGGGGTCTCTGCACAGTCCCTTTGGCTCCCTGGTCCTTGTGATCACTGTTGAATGAATTCTAGTAAGAGTAGGAGCACAGTGTAGGAGACATGCAGAGTTTATTGTAGACAACATGAGATGCTCTCAAGTTTGAGAGTGCACAATGGTCAAAGAGACCATGTGCCTAGCAAGACATCTAGATACATTTTTATATTATTTCTTAAAGTTTCTTGAATAGTGACTGACTTTTTGTATTTATTCTTAAGACAAAGTTGTCTCTTTGATCTTTACCAGAAAGCCTTCAGCTAAATAGTGGTCTTACAATCTTACCTGTTCACCTGGAAAAAAACAAACAAACAACAACAAAAAATCAGACAAAGCAAATCATATTTTGCTAAAAATCCCTCAATCCACTTTTTCTTATCTTCACTCAGGCTCATCCACTTGATCCTTCACTTAAACTTCAGCAACTTTTGGAAGGGATATAGACGATATGAAACCTGCATGTGACAATCATGCTACCTGTTCTGGGGGAACACTGATAAGAACTTAGACTAGAGTGAAGAGGATAAAGGGAAGGAAACTACTCAACAGACAGGAGAGGCTGGATTTAAGACTGTGGAATCCAATGGAGATGCAACAAAGCTCCAAAGTGTCCATCCCTAGTAAATGAGTAGACAAATTTCCCCTTATGAACTATAATGAGAGTAACATCCTAAATGTAGGAGAGCAATAGGAATACATTGTGGGTACTTAGCCAACATGAGCATAAAAGAACTCTGTGGAATACCTCAAGTTGCACCATGCATCATGGATAATGTGGCCTGAAAGTCGCCATGCTAATTTCCTTCATGTCCTCTCATCTGAATTACAGTACAATATGTGCATGCGGCCTTTGTTTTATTTCAGGTAACAGTTCACACTCAGCTCAAACTTACAATCATCTCAGTTGCTTTAGGGTAGGCTTCAAAGACTACAAACTTCCCCCAGTCCCTAGCAGCATCCCCTTACCCCTCTTTTCCCATTTCATCTGTACCTCTAGTAAAATCACAATAGATCCTCACACAAAGTTTGAACAGGCTCTGAGACCCCTGACACCACATCCTCTTACCCAGGAAGTCTATTAATAATTTCTTCTGCACAGAGGCTGTTTTATCTCAGAGAGGGATCTGAGGCATGGCCATTATTTCATGTGGTAGCTCACAAGAGTGATATAGGAAGGAAAGGCTCTGCTCAAAGCCATAATACACAGACAGTTACACTACTGAGGATCTCAAGCCCCATTTCTTAAAAAGCTTCATAAAGCTTTATGGGACATTAAGTAGACAGATAGGTCAGAAGCATGAGTCTGGGATTAACTATTTCAGTCTGTAGCTAAAATGAGAAACTTTGTCTTTCAAATAGCCCTACTTTATTTTTCCCAAGCTGTGTTTACGTGTATAAATTTATTAATCCATATGCTGATTCACTGGCTAGGTGAATACCTGAGGGCTGAAGAGTAGTGTAAAGTGCCCATAACCAATTGTTAACTGTGTTGTAGTCTGTCTATGGCTTGGAGGGACAACATGCTGGTAACTAGTCAGATAAAGTGTATAAAAATTAAATGGAGATTAAAAACATGCACTTTGGATCCTGACCATTCCCTCAAAATCTCATATGTAGGCTTAGTTTCTAGTCTACAGCATTACTGGGAGTTTGGAATGTAATGTAATGAGAGGAAGTTAGGTCATTGGAGGTATGGGTCACATTGTTTCTGTCTTTGCTTCCAGGCTGCCATGAACTGAAAACATCTTCAGCCACATGTCTCCCCATGATTCACTCTGCCAGCAGGAACATAGAAGCAGTAAAGTCAGGCAAATGGGGACTAAAACCTCCGACAGCATGAGCCAAATAAGCCTTTGCTTCTTAAGGGTGTTTATCTTCGATATTCTCATCATTTTCAAAACTTCTGGAGTGCCCTGTCTCCTAAGGACGCCAAACCTAGATTAACTGATATTATCTGACATGTTAGTTTTTCAATAATATTTAAGTTTGTATACATTGCATATATATTTACATGTTAGGCAGAGTCTAAGCATTACACACATATCAATTCATTTAATTCAGTCATAAAATGCTGTTGCTTCCATTTTGAAGATGAAATCAGTGAAGCAGAGAGAGGTGGAAATAGTATTACTGGTGTCATAAAACATAAATATAAAAAGGATGGGAGGTATAAAATGATTCAAATTTAGAGAGTATAAAACTAGCTGGCTGTAGTCATAGATAAAAAAATCACTCAGTGAAATTAAACTGGTTCTATATATATTTCCTAAAATGGTCCATGTTAGCATATTTCCTGCATTCTGTCCTGTCTCCCAAACTATTAAGGCATTTTTTTAGGGTCACTCAACTGTTAGTTTTCCCACTCAAAAACGTTCTCTGGTTACATAAAATGGGGAAACACTATATTAAATATAGAAACTTAAAAACTTAAAGGACTTCACAGAGCCTGTAATAGGTGAATGAATATTCATTGAAAAATTTCAAGAATATGTTAGATGAAAATGATTTCTATCTGTCCAATTAGAGACTCTCCTTTTAACATAGGACCTTAATGAACTAGTACTTTTCACAATATTCACCATTAGTACAAAAGTTCTGTGGTCACAGATATGACAATTATAGGCACTTCCATTCTATTATTATGATCATTAAGAGTCAATATGCATGTGCTTCAGGCTATGCAAAGCCTTTTATACTTTTCAACATTTATTTTAAAAATTAAAGAATAATTATGTCATGCCTCATGAAATTTGTTTCATACCAAATGAGGTTGACTAGTCATTGGATTAACAACTGAACTAGAGAGTGAGATTGCTTAATTCAAGTCTTACTTGGTCTCATTTCGCAGATGTTGAACATAATCTAAAGCACTACAAGAACTCAATAAATATTAGTTCATTAGTTGTGAAATGCACTGGTTCATATAATCATTTCTGTCTGGTAGTATATTTATATTAATACTGAAAGTGATGTGATGTGAAAATCAGATTTTAAAGAGGGGAATTATTTTTCTGTTTCATCAACATGTTATATCACCTTTTCTTACAAAATAACTTAAAGATCATAAGCACAGATTCCAACAAAATTTTGATAGCCCTTATGTCTGCTATTTGAGGTAGTCTTATATTGATCTCTCATTTGCTGAAATAACACGAACTGAAAGCAGATTGCTGAATTCCTTGAAACTGGCTAACTTGAAGTACGTGACCAGCAAATTTATAAAATAAAAGCCTTTTTTTATTTCAAACTTGAAGATTCAACGTGAGTGAAGGAACCACATATCCCCTAACAACACAAAACAAAAGACTCCAGAGCAGTGGTTCTTAACCTTCCTAATGCTGCAACACTTTAATAAAGTTCCCCATGTTGTGGTGATCCCAGACATAAAATGATTTTCATTGCTATTTCATAACTATAATTTTGCTACTGTTACGAGTCATAATGTAAATGTCTGTGTTTTCTAGTCATCTTAGCTGAACCCCTCCCAATGGGTTGTGACCCACTGGTTGAGAATCACTGCTCTAGGGCTAGGAAGTCAGTTCAGTAAAATGTTTGCTGGGCATTTAACATGCCCTGAGTACAATCCCTAGAAACAATGCAAGAAGAAAATCATTGAGGTGTATGTTTGTATCCCACTCCTGGGGAGTTAAAGGCAATTGGATCTATGAGACTCACTGTTGAGTTACGGGGCAGTGAGAGAGCCTGTCCCATAAAACAAAGTGGGGTCTTGGAAGATGATTTGGTTGGCAAAATGCTTGCTTAGAAAACATGAAGACCTGAGTTTGGATCCCAAGAATCACTTAAGAAACTGGGTGTAGTGGTGTGAGCCTGCAGCCCCAGTGCTGGGAATCATAACACAGGAGAATCACTAGAGCTCAATGGCTAGCTAGTCTTTCTGCAGTGAGCTCTAAGTTAGTAAGAGACCACGTCTAGAAAAGTAAAGTAGTGGGTAGTGGAAGAAGACACCCAACATCAGCCTCTGGCCTCTGTGTGGTCATGTATACACTATGCACCACATACATACAGAAAAGGTGCTTGGCACATGAAGAATGATACTGGGTTGTTCCTTTGGTTTCCACACACACTCATACAAGCAGAGGAACATACACTAAGTATGTTAATCTGCCTAGCCAGAGAGCCTTGGGGATCTGCCTGTCTCCATGTCCCAGCTCTGGGAACACAGCTATGCCAAACCACACCTGGCTTTTTTATTTATATGGCTTTTGGGGATTGGACATAGATCCACATGTGCTGTGGAATGTTGATCTGTATGCTGTAAATATGTGTTTCTCTGATAAATAAAATGCTGATTGGCCACTAGCCAGGAAGAAAGTATAGGCAGGGATAGCAGATGAGGAGAATACTGGGAAGAGGAAGGCTGAGCCAGGAGTCACCAGCCAGATGTAGAGAAAGTTGACAAGGTAGAACTGAGCAAAGGTACCAAGCCATGTAGCTAAACATAGATAAGAATTATGGGTTAATTTAAGTGTAAGAGCTAGTCAGTATTAAGTCTAAGCTAATGGCCAAACAGTTATAAATAATACTAAGCCTCTATGTGATTATTTCATAAAAGACTGTGGGATTGTGTGTGAGAGATTTGTCCGGACTTCAGGTCAGTTGGAACACCGGAAATATTCTGGCTACACACATGCTTAGCAAGCAAACATTTTACTCACTGGACTGCCTTTCCAGCACAGTTTTAGAGTTTAAGCATCAAGATATCACTGACTTTACCTGGTAATACACTGTAAGTTTTTTTTAAGATATTTTTTCTCATTCTTTTGTAAGACTTTTGAAGTTGAGTCTTTGCTGAGAAAAGCAGCTCTCATTACTCACCCTGTGTCTTTGGGCATTAAACAACTTTATTATGTGTTGCCTACAAGTTGCTGAAAATGAGGAATTTCTTTTTCTTAGTTAAGAAAAAAATTTTATGCATTTTACATACCAATCAAAGATCTCCCTCTTCCCTCCTCTTGCCCTTCCAGACCCCCCCTCCCAACCCTCCTCCCATTCCCTCCTACAAGAAGGTCAGTCTTCCTATGGGGAGGTACATTTAGAAGAGGTAGTTCCAAGCCACTCCCCCTGCCTCAAGGCTGTGCAAGGTATCCCATCATAGGTAGTAGACTCCAAAAAGCCTGCTCATGCACCAGGGATGGATTTTGAGCCTACTGCCAGGGGGTCTCTGGCAGATCTAGCTACACGACTGTCTCACTATGCACAGGGCCTAGTCCAGTCCCATGCAGGCTCCACAGCTGTTGATCTAAATTTCATCAGTTCCCACTAATTTGGTTTGGTTGTCTCTGTAGGTTTCCCCATGATGATGTTGATGCCTTTGCTCATAGAATCCCACTTCAACTGGACTCCTGGAGCTCAGCCTAGTGATTGGCTGTGGATCTCTGCATCTCCTTCCATTAGTTACTGGAGAAAGGCTCTATGATGACAGTGTATTCACCAATCTGATTACTAGGGTAAGCTAGTACAGGCACCCTCTCCACTATTGCTAGTAATCTAAGCTGGGTTCATTCTTGGGAATTTCTGGGAAAGTCTCTAGCACCTGGTTTCTCCCTATCCATATAAAGTCTCCCTCTATCATGGTATCTCTTTCACTGCTATTCCATTCCATCCCTGTTCCAGCTCAACCATCCCGATACCTTATGTTCTCATACCCCATCCCCTACCCTCCATTGGCCACCCCTCATCCCCAGTTTACTCATGGAGATCTCATCTATTTCCACCTCCAAGGACAATCCATAGATCCCTCTTTGGGTCTCATTGTTATCTAGCTTCTCTGGAGCTGTGGGTTGTAATCTGCTTATCCTTTGCTTTACATCTGGTATCCACTTTTGAGTGAGTACATACCATGTTTGTTCTTCTGTGTCTAGGTTGCCTCACTCAGGATGCTATTTTCTAGTTCCAACCATTTGCGTGAAAATTTCATGATATCATTCGTTTTCACTACCAAGTAGTACTCTATTGTGTATGTGCCACATTTTCTTTATCCATTCTTTGGTTGAGGAGTATCTAGGTTGTTTCCAGGTTTTGGCTATTATGACTAATGCTGCTGTGAACATAGTTGAGCATGTGTCCTTGTGCTATGATTGAGCATTCCTTGGGTATATGACCAAGAGTGGTATAACTGGCCTTAAGAAGGATTGATTCCTAATTTTCTGAGAAATTGCCAAACTGCTTTCCAAAATGGCTGTATATATTTGCTCTCCCACCAACAGTGGAGGAGTGTTCCCCTTGCTTCAAATCCTTTCTAATATCTACACATCTATGAACAGCTGATTTTTGACAAAGCAGCCAAATCTGTACAATTGAAAAAAAAGCATCTTCAACAAATGGTGATGGCATAACTGGATGTCATCATGTAGAAGATTGTAAATAGATCCATATCTATCACCATGCACAAACCTCAAGTCCAAGTGGATCAAAGACCTCAATATAAAACCAGTTAAACTGAAACTGATAGAAGAGAAAGTAGGAAGTAGTCTTGAACACTTTGGCACAGGAGACAACTTCCTAAATATAACATCAGTAGCACAGACACTGAGAGCAACATTTAATAAATATAACCTCTTGAAACTGAGAACCTTCTGTAAGACAAAGGACACAGTAAATAAGCCAAAACAACAGCCAATAGGATGGGAAAAGATCTTCACCAACCCTGCATCTGACAGAAGGCTGATCTCCTAAATGCATAAAGAACTCAAGAAACTAGACATCAAAATAAGGAACAATCCAATTAAAAATTAGGCTACAGAGCCAGAGAATTCTCAACAGAAGAATCTCAAATGGCTGAAAGACATTTAAGGAATTGCTCAATATCCTTAGTCATCAGGGAAATGCAAATCAAAATGACTCTGAGATACCATCTTACACCTGTCAGAATGGCTAAGATCAAAAACACTGAAGACAGCTTATGTTGGAAAATAAGGAATTTGTACACTACAAAACAATTTAATTTTTAGGCTATAACATTCTCTTTGGACAAATGCACACATATAGTTGGTCAGTCACAAGGATACATCTGATAATTACACAAAGAAAATATACCAAAAAGAAAAATATCTTCCATTCATCTGATACTTTATTCAGTTGACTAAATGTAGAATATCAAGCCTATAAAATGTCCATAAGGTAAGTGGAACTCCTTGAGATATATAAAGAACATTTAAGAAAGAAAAGTAAAAAAAAGAAAATTGAGATATATACATGGCCTCTAGTAATTCAGATAAATTATGATTACTTTATACAACAGGCTAATCACATATTGCATAGGCACACACATACACACACATTGTGTGTATATACATATGCCAAAATTTATTTGGATGTCACTGAGACTACTCACAATACCGTTACTCAGTCTATAGGAAAGCACAATACCGCAAAATATTTCCAACATTTAATTATGCCCATTGACACTCTCACTGCAATTGCGCACTGTGCCTTGAGAGATTTAGGGAGAGGCAAGTGAACAGATGGACAGAAATCTCCATTCTGTGCTCCACTGGCTGCTATTCAGTGAATGGAAGTATGCTAATAAAGTGCTCAGAGGACTTCCTCCCCATCTGCTCTTAATAAAAATAAATGAGGTTCTAAAGGAAGCTTGAGCTTCCAGAGTTCTTTCAGGGACCCTTTCAATGCTGTACAAGCAAGGAGATGAATTGATGTTAAGACAGTACTTCCCACGTTATGACAGCCACAAGATTGTGGTGGCCTTTTTCTTCAGTCCTCAGGTTGAGCAGCACTCTCCTATAATTGGCTATTTATCAAGAGAAATTGGCATGCATGGACAGCCTTAATAGCCACTCAGCCCCATTGTTCCATGGCAAGTAATGAAACTAGATTAGTACTGCACAGTTTGGTGATCAAGGGTTTCATGATTCTCTTACATGTGAAGAAATAAATGTTTATGAAGCTCTTCAGACAGCCCACATGTGTATAGAATGTATCATTAACAGAATTCTTATGGTACCTCTGTTCCAATATTTTGCTTGTATATATGATCTCTGGGGTTTGTATTTCTGCTCTGCTTCCTGGGCAGAAATATGACATGGAACAAAACACAAGAAATAGTGATTTCTCCAGATTTCTAGGTCAGAAATTTAGGACATGCAGATACATTCTTCTTTAGAGGAAGATTTGGATTCCTCAGTATTATCCAGTAAGAGGGGAATAAAATGGGTGGGAAGAATTTCTTCAAAACAAAATAGAGATTTCCTTTGGCAGAGAATTATGGACATTTTATGTTTAGAACTGTTACTTGTAAATATTCAGTTTTCCAGGAAACATCCTTAGAAAGGTAATACATTCTTTCATAGATATCTGTGAGAAAAAAAAAAACTTCTATTCTTCAGTATGTATAATAAGCCTTCAATTTCCATTCATCCCTACTCTGGAGGGAAAAAGTACTTCATTAGTATAAAAGCAGAATGAATGAGTGTATATTATATTAAAAGAGTTTTCAACTCAATACAGTACATACAAGATTTCAATAATGAAGTTTTCCCTAAGATATGTGGAGGTATGATATTTAACAGTAATCAAGAATGGATTCAATGATCACTTTGTAGGACCACCCTCAAGGGCCTATGCCTTTGATATTTTTCCAATATGAGATAGTGTGAATTTGACACCATGGTTAATCATGTCATCCTGAGAGGAACTAGAATCTCCTAGGAGACAAGTCTTCGGGCATGCCTGTGAGGAATTATGTAGATGATGCAGTTATAGACCCAACTCCTGAACCTCAGGAAATTTCAAGCTATCCTGGGGAAGGAATGGAATGAGATGTTGAAGAAAAAGAATGGGCATCAAGGAGGAGGGAGTTTGCACACCAATTTGACTCCAGAGGGAACCTTGAGCAGCAAAGTCCATACCCCTTTATGGGAACATAAGAACATTCAAATTAAGCCAGGTGGTGGTGGTACACACCTTTAATCCCAGCACTAGGGAGGCAGAGGCAGGTGGATCTCTTTGAGTTCGAGGCCAGCACAGTCTACAAAGCTTATTCCAGGAAAGGCACAAAACTACACAGAGAAACCTTATCTCGAAAAACCAAAAAAAAAAAAAAAATTCAAATTAAACTATTCATGGTATACTAACTGGATTCCTAACACAAATTCAGGGACATACTCTGAATTGCTTGCAAAAGAAATGAAGTGTGCTCAATGTGCAGCAACTTTAGATCATTTTAGCTGCAGAACTACACAATTACTTCACATGTGCAGTAACTAACTTCATAGATTGCTTCAATACAGAAACAAGTATATTTTTGTTTGTTTGCAACTCAGGCGTATGTGTTTTATCTTCTTCTTTTGATTCTTTTCCAATGTTGGATTAATTACTTCTATAGCTAATGTAACAAACAATACAATATTGCATTATATAGTTGGTGTTTCAAGGAAAAATTAGGATGCTGAGAGATGATTCAGCAGTCAAGAACACTGGCTACTCTTCCAGAGACCAGGATTTAATTCTTAGCACTCAAGTGACAGATAACAATTGTCTGTAACTCCAAACCCAGGGTGTCAGATGCCATCTTCTGGTCTACATGCATTGGTACACAGACATACATTCAGGAAAACATTCTTACACTTGTAAATGTACAATTATATATGTAATAATAATAAAGAAAATGAGTGCAGTTATGGGAAGGATATGTGTGAGGGTGGATGGGGGTAACTGAGGGAGAAAAATGAAGGGGAAAGTGTTGTCATTTTATTTCAATTAAAAACATTAAATAAAGAAAGTAATTAAATGTCAAAAAGAATTTTAAAAGTAGATTGGGCCATAGAGATGGTTCAGCAATTAAGATTATGTATTGTTCTTACAGATGACCTGAGTTTGGTGCTCAGCACCCACTTCAGGTGGCTCACAACCACCTGTAAGTTTAGCTTCAAAAGGAGCTGGTACCTCTAGCATCTCCATTCCCCATCACACAGACACTTACACATAATTTAAAATAAAGTAACTCTCATTTAAAAGGAGGTTTAGTTTCTTTGGTAGTTTGAATACAATTGGCTCCCATAAGCGCATAGGGAGTGGTACTATTAGGAAGTATGTCTTTGTTGGAGTAGATATGGCATTGTTGGGGGAAGTGTGTCACTGTAGGGGTGGACACTGAGGCTTCTATGCTCATCATAGTATGTTTCCTGTTGCCTTCTGATCAAGATGTAGGCAGCACCATGTCTGCCTGCATGCTACCATGCTCCTCACCATGATGAAAATGGACTGAAACTCTGAACTTTAAACCACCACCTCAATTAAATCTTTTCCTTTATATAAGTTCTGTGGTCATGGTGTCTCTTCAGAGCAATAGAAATCCTAACTAAGAAAGTTCCCACTCTTTCATATCTCTGGTGATCCTCAATAAGTCAGTGCATCTTGAAAAACTATAATTCTTAAATGCTGAAATCAGGGATGCCAATTCCTCACAGAAATAAAAGAAGTCATAATGAGCCATTACCAGGAGTCTAAATATTCTTCTCAAAGGCAAACTATAAAAGTTTGGAGTAAGACAGATAAAGTCATAAGTATACCCACTGGGAAATTATTCAACTTCCCTTAGATGAGCTCCCTTTCCCTAAATGTTAGTCAATAATGTGTAAAAATTAGAGACATTGTGATACTTAGGAGGCAAATAAATACTGAACATGCTTTGCACATTGCCTCACTAAGTAAAACCCAATGAAAGGCCACAATCAGGGATGGAATCCTTTGAGTTTCTCATTCTTTTTGTTTCTGTTTAACTTTTATAGCACCTAAACAAAAAGTTGGAAATATTTTGAAAAAAACAATCACTAGAAAATTTGGAAAAACATGCTTCCTACAGCCTGTATAAACGCAATTTGAAACAGCTAAGGTAGCCAAGCAGGAAATTTGAAAGTAAATTCTCAGCAGGCTTAGCATTATTATTAATATTATAAGTCTTCAATGTGGCATTAAGGTTTGGAAGTGAAGAAGAATCCAATCAAGCCCTGCTTATACTAGATAGCAGTCTTCTGCCTGGAATTCCAAAACCACCCAAGACCAGCAATTATTTGTAAATAGCTAAATACTCTACATGAAATACATAATCCTTATACAGTTTTGTGTTTCCAAAATCATCCAGCTATAGGAAAAATCTGTGAATATAACATGTTGCTTGTATTCCAATTATGCTAACAAATAAAAGTAAAGTGTATTATTAAATAAAGACTCCTTAGACTGAAGAGAGCTTTCTTGTCATTTGCTGATGCATGATGAATGAAGGAGACATGAGGACCACCAACTTGTGTCCACAGGAAACATCTGAATCATGAAATCTTTCTATCATAGGATCATCTAGACAAATAGACTTCCTACTCACAGATGCTTAAAGAAATACACAAGTGTGTATCCAGAATAAGTGAAACAAGGTTGTGTTTCTGCAGATAGCCAAGGAACTATATGTCTTATTCACTTATTGAGCAACACAAGGAGATATTATATATTAATGTTTAAGAAAGACTGGCCTGGACATTTAAAGCGTATTATTAGAAAATCCAACTTTAAGTTTTGTTTAATCTGAATACTATACCTAATCAAGATTTTGAATGACAAAATCTTGGTTTTCTCACATATAAAATCTACATGTTAAGATTGTTGGGGCTATCAAGATAAACTTAAATGAGCTATGTACAGGGTTCAAGAAGCCAATTAAAATGATCACTGAATTTCTTAATATTCTTTTGTTAAAAAATATTCTTGGTCAGGATTAGTTCTTTTTAATTCTGGAATATAAGAAACATTAGATCTGTAAGATTGTTGTTCTCTCTGTTATCATAACATGATATATACATGATCATATATATACATATACATTTTATATATATATATATAAAATTGTAAAGGTGTTTGGGTGTTTCTAGGGGAGGTTTGGCTAAAGAGAGAAGACTCCTATGAATGTGAGTGGTACCATCTACAGTTGTCTTTGTAATATTGTCTTTGGAAAATTAATTGACAATGAACAGAGGAATGTTGAAACAAATTCTATAAAAGGGGCTCTACATATACAAACAAACAAACAAACAAACACATTATAAAAAATGCGTTGAAATGATTGAATCTTTCCTCAAGAAGCTTGGATAACACAATTCACATACATCTGAGTTAGAGATGACCTGCAGGGGACTGTCACATAAGTGTGGAACTAATCTTCAGTCTACATAGCATAGTACACGGACTTGTCAGTTATAGGTTCTGGATTATTTGTGTTCTATAACCTATGGCAATTTAATATCACATGGCAGCAGAGTCTAAGCATTCTCATTGCTGAGGAAGAGCTTTGCAAGACAGAAATCTGAAAACAGCTTAGCCTCTTGACATTAAGCTATTGTTAGATGTTCGTGATAATTACTCAATATTGTTTAAAGATCAATATAACTTTAAGTGCAAATCTACCAATCACTTGTTAGTGGTCTCTGACAAGAAGCTCCAGTGAGAAGATAAATCACCTACACCACTAAGGACATGGCTGGGTTCAATAGGCATTTATTTTTTTCTTAATGAATTGCTGGGTGCAATCATTTATACTGGGTCACAAATTCCATAGTTGGTAGTGGATCAGAAACAGGAGATTGACACTGTGAAGAGCTAAATACTAGATTATTAAGGCAGAAATCAAAGAAAGATAAATTGATTGAGGATAAATGTTTCAGATAGTAAAAATTTTAGTAATGTTATGAATCAAAGAGTATGGTCTACATTGAGTTGCATCTTTACCAATTTTAGTGTCAGAAGCACAAGTTCAAAAGGAAACTGTGACTAGAATCTAAAGAATAGATATTATACCCTGATAATTTACTGCTTGTCAGGAGCCATGATAGGCAATATAGTGTATCAAAAATGAGATGCATATGAACTAGGTATCAAGAGAATATGCTTTAGAAAATGTTAAGACTTTATATTTTGGAAAACCTGAATTTCAGTAAATGAATATATCTCATGTTTTCTATACTCTTGCTGTTTCTTCTGTCTCCATTGAACATTGAAACTTCACATACCTGTAACACACATCTTAAAAGGTCTTATTAATAAAACAAACCCAGAGCCAGATATTGGGGTAAAAGCTGAAAGATCAGAGAAACAGTACAAGCCACATCCAACCTCACCTTGCCAACTTCTCAGCTGATCTTGTTTCCTTAAACTGGAAGCCTCTGAGTCCTCACCTGAATGGATCTCAGCTGAACTGCTGCTCAAAAGCCTAAAAACTTTAAAAGCTTCTAGTTCCTGGTCCTCATGCCTTATACACCTTTCTGCTATCACTTCCTGGGATTAAAAGTGTGTGTCTTTCCCAAGCAAGATATAAGATCTCAAGTCTTGGGATTGAAGATGTGTGCCACCATGCCTGGTTCTGTTTCTGGTGTGGCCTTGAACTCACAGAGCTCTGGATGGATTTCTGCCTCTGGAACACTAGGATTAAGGGTATGGGCTACCACTGCCTAAACTCTATGTTTAATATAGTGGCTGTTCTGTTCTCTGACCCCCAGATAAGTTTATTGAAGTGCACAATATTTCAGCCACATTTCCCCTTTTTTGTTTAAAATAAAAAAGTATAACTGGTGTAAGAAAAAGGTATATACAATATATACAGTCAAGAATTGTATTAACAACAACTAGTCCATTAACATTTGACAGATTCAGACAAAAAACTTCATTACATATCCTATTTGTTGAGTCCAAAATTTGTATGCAATATACAAAAGTCCAATGCAATATAAAATATTTGAAACAAGTAGTTTTTGTTTTTAAAAGAAGATTCAATAATCTACCTTTTAATCTTATCATATAGATATTCTCCCTTTTTTCTTTTCATAGTAGATTCAATAATCTACATTTTAATCATTTTTATATCTTCTATTTTTTTCTTTTCAGAGTAGATTCAATAATCTACCCTTTATTCTATTATTTCTATATCTTTTTTTAGAATATATTCAATAATCTACCTCTTATCTATATCCTCTTTTTTCCTTCTCTTTTTTTTAAAACAAGAACCCTGAATCTAATCTCCTTTGTTTAGCTTTATTTTGACCATTAACAATTAACAATTTGTAACCAGTCATTGTAAACAATGACAATATCCATAGCTCAAACGACCAAAAACCATTGAAAGACCAAAAAACCACCCACCCCACCTCTTGGGAATGTGGGTGTTGTGTTCTTAAAATTACTTCCTGCTTTCTGGGGGCAAAAACATCTTTAGGGAATCCTGAAAAGAAAAATGTGGGGTTAATTGTCAAGTCCTGACAGAGTTAGCTGTATCACTTGTTGTCGAGTCTCTGCATAATGCAAAAGTGCAGGGCCAATCTCAAGTGCTTGTTCGAGTAGTCTGTGAGGCAGGATCATCTCAGCTACCCATCTCGAAATTGTCCTGAGGAGTTTGCAGTCCAAAGCAGATCTTTCAGTAGTGTTAATCAGCTTAATGGCTTTATCATAGTATCATAGTTCATGTGGAATCATCAATGTGAGATCCCATCACCCTTTTGAAGATTGCAAAGTTGCTATTAGGCATGGTCATGGTTTCCTGCAGAATTTTTTTTTTTTTTGTATGTGCATCCTCTGCGGTTTGGAGCAATCACAATCTGATAAACTTCTGTCTCTCAGAACCATGCATGTTCTTCCCTAGAAGAGAATATTTTCACAGCAAATTCTCCCCACCACTTGCCTCGCCAAACTTCTCCAAACTGACCTTCGATGATACTTTCTTGTAACATGACGGTCCTGGCAACTGTTTTCTGAACAAGCAGCGGTAAACCCTTTCTCTCGGGTAGCAGCATTGCCATCACCACCAACATGATGAGAAGCAGCTTGCAGCTCAGAGCAGAAGCCACCACCTCCGTTTTCCTGCTGCCACTGTTTATGACCTGGCCCGGCCGCAGCTTCTCCTCAGCAAGTCTCCCATGCTACCCTTGAACTCAGGATCTTCCTACGTCTGCCTCCTTCAGTAGATCCTACCGGTGTGCACCACCACAACCGGCTGCATGTAACTCGGGCCTGAGCTAGGGCCCACAAGACCACAGGCAAGTATCTTTTTTGTGAATTCGTACCAGACAAGTGGGGCCCCAGATGTAACAAGAATCTTCAAAGATCTTATTAATAAAAACAAACCTAGAGCCAGATATTGGGGTGAAAGCTGAAAGATCAGACAAACAGAACAAGACACATCCAACCCTCACCTTGCCAGCTTCTCAGCTGATCTTGTTTCCTTAAACTGGAAGCCTCTGAGTCCTCACCTGAATGGATCTTAGCTGAACTGCTGCTCAAAAGCCTAAAAACTTAAAAAGCTTCTAGTTCCTGGTCCTCATGCCTTATATACCTTTCTGCTTCCTGCTATCACTTCCTGGGATTAAAAGTGTGTGTCTTTCCCAAGCAATACATGAGATCTCAAACCTTGGGATTAAAGGTGTGTGCCACCATGCACATCTTATTGATTTTTCCTAAACATTTAAACACTCTTGACACTAGGCCAAGCTCATGATGTGCTCAATACTATGAAGAATGAATAATTAGCAGTTACCACCGTGAATGAAGTCAACATGAGCAATGGATATTTATATAATAAAAACATTTGAAAGCTATTACCTTCTAAAGTAAAACTGACATTAACAATTTTTTAATCAGAACTCTTAAATTACAAATAATAGACTTATCTTAACCAAGGTCACACTAAGTGATAGAGCCTGGGATTGCTGAAATGAGGTTGATGGCTTTCATCCAGTATTTTTCCATGTACCATTATAATAATCACAGCTATTTGATTGAGACTTAGCACCTTGGTGGAAGTTAATTTTATATTCTTAAAGATTTTAGGTGAATTCATTTTTAAAAAGCTACTGAATGACTATGAGTAACCCTGAAAATTCTACCATATAACTCCTACAGCTGATAAACATGTTCAGCATGTGGCAGAATACAGATTATCTAAAAAAAAAATCAGTAGCCTTCCTATATACATATAATAAATGGGCTGAGAAAGAATTCAGAGAAATATCACCCTTTACAATAGCCACAAATAATATAAAATATCTTGGGGTAACTCTAATTAAACAAGTGAAAGAACTGTATGACAAAACTTTAAGTTTTTGAAGAAATAAATTGAAGAAGATATCATAAAATGGAAAGATCTCCCATGTTCATGGATAGGTAGAATTAACATAGTAAAAATGGCAATCTTACCAAAAGCAATCTACAGACTCAATGCAATCCCCATCAAAATCTCAACACAATTCTTCATAGACCTTGAAAGAAAAATACTCAACTTCATATGGAAAAACAAAAAACCTAGGGTAGCCAAAACAATCCTGTACAATAAAAGAACTTCCAGAAGCATCACCATTTCTGACTTCAAGCTCCACTATAGAGCTACATTAATAAAAACAGCTTAATATTGGCATAAAGCCAGACATGTGGATCAATGGAATCAAATTGAAGACACTGACTTGAATCTACACACCTATGAACACCTAATATTTGACAAAATTGTACAATGGAAAAAAGAATCTTCAACAAATGGTGCTCTCATAACTAGATGTCGACATGTACAAGAACACAAATAGATCCATATCTGTCATCATGCACAAAACTCAAGTCCAAGTGAATCAAAGACATCAACACAAATCCAGTTATACTGAACCTGATAGAAGAGAAAGTAGAAAGTAGCCTTGAATGCACTGGCACAGGAGACCAATTCCTAAATATAACACCAGTAGCACAGACACTGAGATCAACAATTAATAAGTGGGAGCTAGTGAAACTGAGAAGGTTCTGTAAGACAAAGGACATGTTCAATAAGACAAAAATGGCAGCCTACAGAATTGGAAAAGAGCTTCAGCAACCCCACATCTGACAGAGGGCTGATCTCCAAAATATATAAAGAACTCAAGAAACTAGACATCAAAATACCAAATAATCCAATTAAAAAATGGGGCACAGATCTAAAGAGAGGATTCTCAATGGAAGAATCTCAAATGACTGAAAGACATTTAAGGAATTGCTCAGCATCCCTAACCATTAAGGAAATGCAAATCAAATTGACTTTGAGATACCATCTTACACCAGTAAAAAAGGCTAAGATCAAAAACATTGATGATAGCTTATGTTGGAGAGGATGTGGAGTAAGGGGAGCTCTACTCCACTGCTAGTGGGAGTGCAAACTTGTACAGCCACTTTAGAAATCAATATGGCAGCTTATCAGAAAATTGGAAATCAATCTACCTCAAGACCTAGCAATACCATTCTTGGGCATATACCCAAAATTTCGTAATATTCTAATGCCTGCCATCAGCAACAGCTTTTGATTCTTCTGGCTTCTTCCCTTTAGAAACTCTTGCATTTTCTTTTGCAGAAATGATTAACTACTTAAACAGGTGGCTGTTTTGTTCTGTTCCATGTACTGTCAGTATAATCTTTTGTATTTTTGATGAATTTTCAAAAGAGTCTCAATTTGGATATTACATATCCAAAGAGATCCAAGCAATATCTAAATTGTTAAAGTGACAAGTGAGCATAGAGACTTGTTTGTGAATAAACATGGTAATTAATGACAATCAACGGGACAGTTTCAGTTAAGAAAATTTTAAGAGTTTAGCTTTCACTAATATCCATTTGTCAAACTGTTTTATCCAGCGAGTTAGCTTGCTTAAGGGAGTTACTAGCAACCAAGTTTTGTCAAAACCATTGTCAAAAGAAAGCAAATGGAAAATAAAATTTCTCAGGAATGCAAGGAAATTTTGCCTACATTGAAGGCTTAACTATAGAATTACTGAAAGAAATATTAATACACAAATAACACTTCACAAATAACACTCATCTGTTCAGGGAAAAAAATCATTGTTCTGCTCTGCTTTTTGATGATTTTATTACTCATCAAAAATTAAATAACCAGAAATTAGATTTATAGGTGCCACTGTGTACATCTTTATAGCCCAAAGAGTTTAGACTATGATTGCAAAAATACTTCAAAGTAATGATGGTACAGAAACAAGCTACCTGTGACAAAATGAATTGATTTTAATTGAATTTAATTAGGAAGTAAGCAAAAATGAGGTTAAATTGTCTATGAATTATTTATGAATTTTTATAATAAAAGACACTTTTTGAAGTCATCTATTGGGTCTCTAATGGATTTTCATAATACGAATAAATTCCAGCTATTTGATCAAAGTATTTTTGGGAGGATTTGTTTTGTCATTTATGATACCTTTTCTAGTTGTCACTGTAGAAAACAACTTGCTTTTATATCTCCAATGTTAGCACAGGATTTCAAATCTAAAGCATTAGAGTTGGTAAAATGCATCTTTATTAATGGTAGTTATCTAAAAATGTTTTTGAATCCAAATGTACTTTTCAGGTTGCTTACAAGACAAACAGTGACTGTTTGTTACTCTCCTAATTACTCAAATGAAATAAAGCTTTCCTTTTGAATTTTTTTTAAAATTTCACCAAGATGTTGCTTTTAGAAATGCAGAAAGGCAAGTTAGTTATTATGTTTATGTAACTAAATAATCACAATACTCTCAAGACCAAAATGTAGGACCTGAATTTTCAGGCAGGAGTAAGGTTTTAGTCGAGGGTGTGGGGACGTCTGTAGCCAGAAGTTTTCCTGTGTCCCACCTGGCCTGCAGCAGCTTATAAAATAATCATTCAGAGGCTTAATATTAATTACAAACTCTTTGGTCTATGGCTCAGGCTTATTACTAGCTAGCTCTTTCATCTTAAATTAACCCTTTTTCTATAAATATATATTTTGCTGTGTGATGATGGCTTTACTGGTCTGCTGACATCTTGTTCTTCCTTGGGAAGCTGGAATGTGAATCTGACTCTACCCTATTGTCCCTATATCTATCTTGGATTTTCTGCCTGGCTCTTATTCTGTCTTACCATAGGCGAAAACAGCTTACTTATTAACCAATAGTAACAACACTTATTCACAGCATAAAGATCATCCCACATCAGGGGTAAGAGTTTAATACCTGTGACGTATTCTAGCAGACTCAGAATGTTGCAGAGAGAGATTGATACTGTTATGGTAACCAGGAATAAAGCTCACTCAAGATAAATATCCCACTTAAAAATAAGCAAAAAGGGCAATAAAATAATCAATTAAAAATAACTTTTGTAAAGTTTTTCATTATTCATCATGGAGTTCAAGAAATTAACATTCTTCCTCAACTAGGTTCTAAATGCTTTGAGAAATTAGAAAGAACAGTCAAAAATCTCATTTATCAGGATTAGCTATTACAAAGGAAGGCAGTCTGAATCTGAAGGTAAATAAGCTTCCAAAATATTGGATTAATATTAACTGTGCACAGTAACAGTAAGCTCTCTCTGTCTCTCTCTCTGTGACTCTGTCTTTCTCTCTCTCTCTCTCTCTCTCTCTCTCTCTCTCTCTCTCTCTCTCTCTCTCTCTCTCGCACATGCATGCATGCATGCATGCACACATGCACACACCACACATACACAAAGGAGAGGAGAGGCAGAGATAGGATTTGAATGTGTAGTTTCTCCTTTCAAAGTTATCAGTCAGATACATAGTGTCTGTACTTCCAAGGCACTATGTGTAAGAGACAGTAGACAGTGAGGTTTGTAGTGCAGGAACAGAAGATGTTCTATGGGAAGCCTTTCAGGTGTCATGTTAAGCTTTTACACTTATTCTCCAAGTTGGTCCACATGAAACTCTATGCAGTACTTCTGGGAAGGTATATCACTACAACCCTCATGCAGGAAGGTATATTATTTTCTCAGTTCATACTGCTAATACATATAGGAGTTAGGACTCCACCCAGTATCAGAAGTGGTGTCTGAGTGCTGAATGTTTAAAGAACAACTTGTAATGTTCATCTATCTGTCTATCCACATGTCTATCATTATTTATGTGACCCTTACTGTACAACATGTAGGAATGGGTGTGAAAATAGTTTATCTTGTATTTGAATGAGTTTCTCTTCTCCTGTCCAAAACCTGAGCCAAAAAGGCTCTACCATCATTTCCTTATTTTAAAGTTCAGCACTGTCCCCCTCACAGTGGGAGTACCTCATCTCTAAGGAGCAACTTATTATTCTGACTGAAACTGAAAAGCAAGAATAAAAAGAAAACGGGTTTACATATTGGAACAAAGATAAAGGTTTCCTTTCTAATTTCACCCAGGACTGAAAGACAAGTACACATTTCGTTCTCCGGTGGATAAAGCCCTAGAAGAACAAAATGGGGGCAAGAGTATATAAAAATTTTCCTGCTTTACATTCTGCTTTAAACTTTAAATCTTAAGAGGAGTTTAATCTTGGCCCACTCTCTTTACAATACAAGCTTTGTCATCAATGTAGAATGCTTGCCACCTTTACCTCTTCATTAGCTGTGAGAAATTGGGTTTGTTTTATCCATTTTTAATTCATGCCTCTTCCTCTCTCCTCCTATATTTTCCTTTTAAGTAGAGATGTCAGTGAGTATGTTAACAACTACCATCATTTAAGTCCATACCAGTTGCACAGAGAAGAGGTTTTTCTCCTTTGGCCTGACCTGAGTTTTGGCTAGGTTTCCAACATGAAGATCTTTGGCCAACACAATGGGTCAGATCTTCAGTGTACCTATTGGAAAGCACCATCACTCACATTTATAGGAGTTTTATAATGTTAGAGGAAACACATGTACACACATATGCAAGAAAAAAATAAGTATTACATGTAGGATTATATATTTTTCTTGGAACATTCTAAGGACACACACACACAGTTTTCAATGGAAAGCACCAATTGGTGATAAAACAGAAAAAGTCTTTCTTGTATTTAGTTCAAGTTTGTTCCCAAACACTTCAATTCTTGTTCACTGTGTCTGTACTCCAGAACAAGCCATGAGCAATCTTAGTGCCTTAGATTTCCTAATGCCTAGTTTTCTACCACCATTAAGTCATTTTCCAACATGATTCACTTCTCTGGGACTCTATATGCATAATGGGATTTGGATTCCAAATGTTCGTGGCAGACATTCCTACATGATACTAGGAACTGAACACTGCAACCAGATTCTCTACAAATTCAAATGGAGACACATCTGAAGTTTGCTTTGCCCTTATGCATTTATTATTGACAAGAAGTAGCAGAAGAGATCATAGCTATATTTGACTACTTCAGTGTTTTTATCACACAAGATTTTAGTTCAGGTGCAAGGAAGTTTCTGCATTTTTTTGTTAATAGTTAGATATTCTATTTTAGAAGTGAAAGAACTTTGCTGAGAGGCTATTCCATTCCAATTACATCTATTGATACCTACTTTGAATTTCAAATAAATATTGACAATGATTACCATGAAGGTTCAGCCCTGTGGCATTTCACTGAAGAGCTCCTATTTTTGATAATGTATCTTTATTTTCTGAAATTTGTTCCTTTGGAAGTTTTTGGAACATCTAAATAGATTCTGAAATACTGTATGTATCTTCAAGTTTGTTCCAGAAAATGGTAAAAGATATTTAAGCAAATGATTGCTATGTGTCTATGGGCTACTTCCATTTTCTTTGGATTTGCAACTTCAACTCATCTTCAAAATCTATTCATTCCTAAGAAATATTTTTTTCTGAACAAAAGAAATAGCTTTAAATAATTTGAGCAATGTGACACTGCTTTATTTAATTTTTCCTTGACAAGTTCTCCATCTAAGCCAAGAGTTCAATCTCATTCTAATTTCTAAGGTTCTCCTGGTTTACACCACAGTAACAGCCTTGTGATGGTAGCATACCCTTCACTGTGTGTGCCTTAGATTACCTCAGGTAACTTCCTATCTTCCAATGCATCTTATATCCAGATGAATCCTATGAGATAAGCAGCCTTATACTATTATAATTTACAAAACAGGACACTACACTACCATAAAACAGGGACTGTGCACAACACAGCCCTCATTCTGTTCAAGATCATTATTCTGTTCTTACATCAGACAACAAGCTACCACTAGATAAGTCATATCCAGTCTGTAGCCATTGGTCAGTGAACCAAGAATATTTATTTTTTACTTTTTATATACTTTTAAATGACTGTAATCTTAAGTAATATAAATAAACAATGCTTCCATTTTCCCTATTGAGAGTCAGTTTTCTATCCTTATAACTCAGTTTTAAGAGAATCAAATGCTATGGATAAAACAGAACCAGAATTAGGGTTCACTGAGGAACAGTCAATGATCAGGAAAACTACACAGTCAAAACTTCCAAGAAAATAGCTGGACCATCTCAGCCAAATGAAAGAAAATGAGAAAATGGAGTTGAGCATCCCTTTTCCTATCTTGCTTCATTCCTCTGGTTACTGTACTTAACATTATACTGACATGAATCTCCCATTTGCCAATCTCAAATGAGCTCATCTTCATAATTAAATACATATAACAATAAAAATGTCAGCAAAATAGACTTGCACACTACCTTGACAGACATGTTTAGATGACTTTGAGAGCAAATAATGGTGTCTGACTTCTTCAACACTTCAAGGTAACATCTCCAAGGGGGCGGGGTTCTTTTAAATTTCAATGTAGAAGACAAGGCAGACATTCAGTGAAATTGGCTCTCCTTTATGGACAAGTTTTGAATCTAAGTGAAAAATACTGAAATTACTCCTGAATTTCAGATCTACTTGAAGAATCAACTTCTCCCATGCTTTTAATGTATACAACTCCTGAAGCCCAAAAGACTCTAGGAAGAAGGAACAGGCCCACTCAAGCTCTTTTGTAATAGTCCCACCTCTTTGACTTCTTACAGTCTCTGTTCTCAAAACTTCTTCTTGGTTATAGTTACCATAAAGATGGTGTCCTGCTCAGTGCTCTGGCCAAAGTCCACTCCAATTACATCAGTCTTCAACCCCTTCAAAAACCTGAGAAGGAAAATAGTAATACCTGAGTAAGCAGGAAGTGCAAGCAAGAAACTTCTGAAAGTGCAAGAGATGACAGAAACAGCTGACTGTCTAGACAGTCACTTCATATTTCTCCGTAATGTTGTGGCATCCTATTTTGGCTAATGGCCTAGAATATCTGATAGACAATTTTCAGAATCAGGAAAATTTGAAAAGCTGCCCTACCCTTGCTTGGCAAGGTTTACCAGTCGCTTATCCTTGTGTCCTGCTTGTTCGGATTGAACAGCATGCTTACTGTCAGCAGTTGAGACAAAGGCAGTTCTTTGCCCAATAGGCTAGCTTTGCCAAGAAGAAGACCAACTCCATATGAAGTGTCTTCAATGTCCATCATCCCCTTGGAAGTAGATCAGTGTTGCCAGGAGCAATCGTGTCTCATGGCAACAGAATTCTAAGTTATTTAAGCATTTAATGCCATATTCTCTGAGTCTTTGAGGTGTTTGAAGATTACCTATCCATCTGAAATATATCTCTGTTTATCTAGAAAACATAACTATAAATTTGACAAACATGGATGACTATTAACCTGTAATTCTTACCAACCTGTATAGCTTAAAGACTAAGGCTTCACACTATGAAAATGAGTACTCTATAAACATATATACAGTCAAAGGACAATGACCTCAAATATGTGACAATCTACAAAAATATCTTAATCAGAGGTAGAAACGTATAGTGCAATATGACAAAATATCCTTAATTTGTATTAATAAACAAAATATCTAGATAGTTACAATTACAGTCCTCTCATATCTTAGCTAAGAGCATATCAGATACAAGACTTGGATTTTTCAGGACAGTACAGCTATTGAAATAATGTCTGTAATTTTCCAATTACCTATGGTCTGGACATTTAGTATGTGTTTCTTGCTTGATGTTGTTCTTGTTGGTTGTAGTTCCATTTTTGTTTGTATTAGTACCTTTCTTTCTTCTGACAATATGTGATAATTGTTATTATTGTATATAACTTTGTGTTAGGATTTTATTTGGACAAAATAAGGGGAAGTATTGTGGGAACTCATTCTGTTCAGCCAAGGGCATTGGGATAGAAAGCACTAGGGCATGGTCTTGATTGCTTCTGTGTCACTTAAGAGCAGAGGAATATGGGTCGTGCACTCTCTTGGGTGGTTGGAGGAGAAGCAAGTCTTGTGGTTGGTCCCTATCACCCTTGGGCAGAAGGACAGGACAGCAGCAGTTGGATCAGCAGCATCAGCACTGGCATTTTCCTTGTTCGGAATTAATGAGTCTGTATTTCCATTGCACCTCTTACTAGATTATTAAATAGACTTTTATGAGTTCACACTTCACACTAGACTACCTATGTATCTAATGATCATAAGGTAATCACAATGTCCTGCAATGGTTAGAATGTGAGGATTTGATTGTCTCAAAGAACTAGCATTTAGGAGGGACCATATTTTTTTCTTTTTTTTTCTTTTTTTTTTTTTTTTTGTTTTTTTCGAGACAGGGTTTCTCTGTGTAGCTTTGCGCCTTTCCTGGAACTCACTTGGTAGTCCAGGCTGGCCTCGAACTCACAGAGATCCGCCTGGCTCTGCCTCCCGAGTGCTGGGATTAAAGGCATGCGCCACCACTGCCCAGCAGGAGGGACCATTTTTATTGACTTCAATAAGCATACACCTACTCTGGAGTTGTACACATGGGAAAGAGTCCTTCTTGTTTTTACACCTTAACACTAAGCAAAGCTTCTGTGACACCAAGTAATTTTTCTATTTAAAAAAAATGAGAGTCTGTCAGTGAGAAAGCACGCTGCATTCTGAGTCAGTGTTCCTCACTATTCTAATAGCTGTCCTAAAATATATGTTTCATTATTCAACCAATAATAAGTGAACATAAGTTGTTTCAGAAACAAAGCTGGAAATGTAAATAAGTAGCAACCACAAAATTTATTCACCATTTTTTAAAGCAACAATTTTTAATTGTTTACCATATGCTTGGTATCATACACACCAAGTCTACTGCTATGAGTAACACACACTTCCCCATCTGTCCCTTTAAAGCATAATCATAGGTAGTTTTAAATATTTCATGTATTTCCTCCAATTTGACTACAACCAATAGGAAAGTATGGAGATATTATTAAATTTAGATTTGCTAACCCCAGTTACTACATTTGCATTCCATAGAATGCTGGTCAATAGGAAAACTTCACATGCTACTCTCATCACTATTGCAATCTCAAGTAAGCAAGCTCTCAGGCAGCAAGGCTAGTTGTTTGCTTGAATTCTTTATGTTGTGGTTCATCTAGATACTTCTCATCCAAGAAGATTTCTATAAGACTAGTGGCTTTGATGGGAGATCATTGTCTTTGCCATTCATACTGTTTTTGTGATTTGACCTAGGCATATAGTCTTCCTTTATTGACGGTGCATCTGAAGTATTTGGTGTGTCTATATTTCAGCTATGTCATCAAAGCCAGGGTAGTTAAAGCTGGTGCATGAGCAGTTTGATTGTACCTAAACTATGACCTTTAGTCTACAGCATGGATTGTGAATGTGGAGATGGCAGAGGAGAATGATGGGACTACAAGCATGAAAGTCAGTGAATGGAGTCAGAGCCATGGATCCAGAGCTATGGCTGTGGGTTTATGTACAATAAGAGGAAACGGAGAAGGTAACTTTCCAGGCAAAGATAGCTTGAAAGCCAACTGGTTCAGTATGTGGACCAGGGATCTTGAGCAAATTTATGGGTATGGAGAGTGTGGCAGGTGGAGAGAAAAATAAGGGTACGAAGGGGCAACTTATCAGGCCCTGACTTACTTTTTCTTCTCTACATCTAATTGTGTCCTCATTCCTTGGTCCTGGGGTAACTGCTAGGTCTACAGGAATCCCATGAGAATATTTATTGATAAAAAGAGCAGCACAGGATACATCTGGTTCCAAAACAACTCCTTCTTAGTTAGGGTTTCTGTTACTGAGATCAGACACCATGACCAAATAGCAAGTTGGGGAAGAAATGGTTTATTTGATTTACATAGTAGTTCATCAGAGAAGGAAGACAGGGTATGAACTCAAGCAGGGAAGGAACTTGGAGGGGAACTGACACAGCAGCCATGGAGGAGTGCTGCTTACAGCCTTCTTCCAAATGATAAGCTTAGCCTGATTTCTTATAGAACCCAGGACCATTAACCCAGGCATGACAATACCCACAATGGTCTTGGCCCTTTCCCATTAATAATTAATTAAGAAAATGACCTACAGGTTTCATAGAGTTTGATCTAATGGAAGCATTTCCTTAATTGAGCTTACCTCCTCTCAGATAACTTTAGCTTCTGTCAAGTTGACATAAAACTATCCAGCACAAACTCTTTAGGCATGAAATACTCTTTGCTAGATGTTCCAAAATTATACCTCCTTTAATAAGTTGACCATAAAGACACAATGAAGAATTATTTAATTGGTTCAGAGGATGAGTAAAAATCCCCATTGAACATCTAACTCTTAGGAAGTTGATCTTAGAAAAGGATGGACATGCCAGAGATCTGTTGGTAGATAAGTGTGGTAGTTTGAATGTAATTGCTGCCCATCAACTCATAGGCAGTGAAAGAAAGAAATTGGTACCAGGAACTGTGGTATAGCAGTGATAGGCATGCTTATGTTTTTGTTTGAAGGAATATAGACATTGCAATGGTGTAGTTGGAAGTTTTCCTGTGTCCTGCACAGTTGACAATTGCTGGGACTCAATGTGTTTAACATAGAGGCTTATATTAATTATAACTGCTTCGCCATTAGCTCAGGCTTATTACTGGCTAGCTGTTAACACTTAAATTAACCCATTATTCTTACTTATGTTTAGCCACATGGCTTGGTACCTTTTCTCAGTTCTGTTTTGTCATCTTGCTTCCTTCTGTATCCGGCTGGTGACTCCTGACTCAGCCTTCCTCTTTTCAGAATTCTCCTTGTCTGCTTATGCCACCTATACTTCTTGCCTGATTACTGGCCAACCAGCACTTTATTTATCAACCAATCAGAGCAACACACATTCACAGTATACAGAACAACATTCCACAGCAAGATGGTGGATTAGAAAAGCAATTGAATGCTTTAAGCACTGCTTAATGGGTCGTAGTAGTAGGAGCATAGAAGTGGTACTAAGAGTTATTTAAACTGTGGGGCACTCACTCAAGAAGTTTAGTATGTTGCTTAGAAATAATTCTTGTGATATTTTGGTGAAGAATGTGGCTTGTTTTTGCCCTTGTCCAAAGAGTCTAGCTGAGGCTAAAGTGAAGAGTTTTGGATTAATTCTGTTGGCACAGAAAAATCTCAAAACATTTTAGTATAGACCCTGTTTTTTTCTTTATTAGTGGTAATTCAAATGAAGATTTATAATGAAAAGTAACAATCTGAGAAAATATTAATACAAAATGTACAGATTGAGGAAAGGGGCACTAGGAAGTGGAATAGAGCTAAATCTTGTGTTCAAGGAGATAAATGATTAAGAAATGGAATAAAGGGAATAGTGACCTCAGGGCAACTTCCTACCCAGCTAAATTTCTAAATTGTGTAAAAGAGCTAAAGAAAAGCTTATATCCAGATGTGGTGGTATACAGCTTTAATCTCAGAAGGCAGAAGCTAGCAAATCTCTGAGTTTTAGGCCAGCTGGTCTACAGAGAAAGTTTCAGGACAACCAAGCCTATGCAGTGATGTCACTATAAAGCTTGTGTAGGTGTAACTGAATGAGGGGGCAATATTGCAACCTCAGAAAGCAGCAGAGCTTGGTAGTTTGAGCCACGTGGCTGTGGCTCTGGTTTTAGAGTTAAGGACAGAAGAAAAGGTTTATGGAATTTGCTTCTGCATCTAAAGAAAGCCTCAGAGGCCAGGCATGTTTCAGGGGTGTCCCTGAATGGAGGCCTTGAGAGGCCATTTTGTGAAGCTGTGAAGGTGAAGCATGGATTATCTTGGAGACTCCAAGATGCTAGAGATGTCAGAGCCATGGGATACCTGCTTAAAAAAGCTGCTAACAAGGAGTGGGACCAGCCCAAGAGAAAGTATATTGTACTCAACAGAGCCAAACAGAAGTGGAGATATGAAGAATGTTTTGACATCAGACATGGAGATGCAGAATTTGGAGTTTGTCCAGTTGGTTTTCATCTTGCTTTGGTCCAGTATTTCCTCACTATGCTCCCTTACCTATGTTGGGAATGGTAATGTGTATCCCGCCATTATATGTTGGAAGCATGTGGTCTGATCTTTTTTATAGGGGATTACAAAGAAGAGATTGCTTGAATCTCAGAAGAGACTTTAAACTTTGGACTTTAAAACATTGTTGAGACTGTGATAGACTATAGGGACTTCTAAAGTTGAACTAAATGCATCTTGCATTATTATAGTTTACAAGCTTATGGGGACCAGGGAGTGGGATGTGATAGCTTGAATGTAATTGGCCCCATAATATCATAGGGAGTGGTACTATTGGGATTTAAGGTCTTGTTGAAGTAGGTGTGGCCTTGTTGAAGAAAGTGTGTCAGTGTTGGGGCAGGCTTTGAGATCTCTTTTGCTTAACCTTTGCTCAGTGTCACAGTCCATTTCCTGTTGCCTTCTGATAAAAATGTAGCCAGCATCTCTAGCACTTTGTTTCTTCCTATTCTCATGTGGTCTTCATTTACCATGGTCTCCTATTCCTTGTTCTCCCTCTCTGTTGTTGATCCAGCTGGGATCTCCCACTCACCCAAGCTCTCTTTCCCTCGACCCTCGCCCTTCACTACCCCCACTCATGTCCAGGCTGTTCATGTAGATCTCATTCCATTTCTCTGTCGTTGGGCGATCCCTGTGTCTTTCTTGGGGTCCTGTGCTAGAGAGGCCCACAGAAATCCACAAAGATACCCCCACAACAGACTGCTGGCAATGGTCGAGAGACAGTCCGAACTGACCTACTCTGGTGATGGGATGGCCAAACACCCTAATTGTCGTGCTAGAAACCTCATCCAACTACTGAGGGATCTGGATGCAGAGATCCATGACTAGGCCCCAGGTGGATCTCTGGGAGTCCAATTAGCGAGAATGAGGAGGGTTTATATGAGCGAGAATTGTTGAGACCAAGGTCGGATAAAGCACAGAGACAAATAGCCAAACAAACGGAAACACATGAAATATGAACCAATGGCTGAGGGGTCACCAACTGGATCAGGCCCTCTGAGTGGGTGAGACAGTTGATTGGCCTGATCTGTTTGGGAGGCATCCAGGCAGTGGGACCGGGTCCTGTGCTCACTGCATGAGTTGGCTGTTTGAAACCTGGGGCCTATGCAGGGTCCCTTGGCTCGGCATGGGAGGAGGGGACTGGACCTACCTGGACTAAGTCCACCAGGTTGATCCCAGTCTGTGGGGAAGGCTTTGCCCTGGAGGAGATTGGAATGGGGGGCGGGCTGGGGGGAAGGTGAGGGGGGCGGGAGGGGGGAGAACAAGAGAATCTGTGGCTGATATGTAGAACTGAATTGTATTGCAAAATAAAAATTAAAAAAAAATTAAAAAAATAAATAAATAAATAAATAAATAAATAAATAAATAAATAAATAAAAAATGTAGCCAGCAGCATGTCTACCTGAGTGCCTCATGCTACCCACCATGATGATCGTGGACTCAACCTCTGAAACCATAAATGAGACACCTTGGTTAAATGTTCTCTTCATAAGAGTTGCTGTGGTCATGGTGTCTCTTCACAACAATAGAAACTCTAAGATAACAAGCAACATTATTTTCAAATATATGCTAGAAAATGTGAAATACCACCTTCATACTTTTTTAAAGGAAATGGGTCCTGAGTTTTCGGCATGAATATCAGATCTTCCTGGTGAAGAAAAGGGTTGAAAATACTGAGATGTGGCACTCACTCTCAGGGATGCTGATGTAATGAGCTGTAGGAAACCCAAATGTCAGGTTTTTTAAAAATCTTCAAGGTGATTCCAAAATGTGCAAAGTCAATGAAGAACTCTAAGGAGCCCTTTACACTGAGCACATACCCAAAATACCTGGAAAGCTAGTCAAGCACCTGTACATTCTGAGTAACCATCTCCCACAATGCTCAAACTTAAAATTTTGTGATCACTCTTTGAGCTGCAAGGTCCTGGTATCCTAAGATCATGGGTCTATTGTTATGATTATTCAATTAATATACTGCTTGTAATTTGCCTGTTTTATGACTAACTCCTACATCTCATCTGGCCATGAGTTCACATTTTTTTAAAGAGAATAGAAACTTGTCTACTCCAGAGAAGGTATTTCACAGCAAATGATAGTATACGTATCATTGTATATTGCAGATAGCCTATTTCTGAGAAGTCATGAGCAGATAAACTGTATTAAAAGATGCAATTGTGATGCTCTCAGATGAGGAATTCTTGGATAATCATAATAACTGATTTTATCCAACTACCTGTGTACTTTTGATGAGGGAAATATGACAAAGTTAGAGATGTTCATATAATTTCCAAGAACAATGTACCCATGTTATGCTTGTATACAAGTCTTATTTTGGCTCAGAAAACCAGTTGCCCAAATGATTAGAGGAGAGGTAACTGTTAAAGGCAGATCTGGGCAGAGAGAGCTGTCTGTTCTACCTCTGGCACTTTTGCAGAAGACAACTTTTGTCTTTTGCTTGTTTTTAATATGCAAGCATATGATTACATTCATGATTCCAGAGAGAGAATTATATAAAGCTATTGCACATTGAGATGTCCATAGTCATTATCTAGTTTAAAAAGCAAAAGGCTTCTCTTTTGACTGAGAGGAATACTTCTTCTTTGTACAAAAGCATAAAATTGAAGTATCCAGCACAGGAAAGAGAGGCAGCACATAGCCGTGACAGGCAGTTGTGAGTGGTAGTGGCTTAATCTCCTATGTTGCAAATGATCATTATCCAAAAGCAGTGAATTCTCAAAACTTGTCTTTTCTTGTTTATGAAAGAGTAGTCCTTCACTATAGGGCTGTTACAAAGAAGCATTCAGTCAAGGTAAACAGATTATAAAGCAAACCATATGCAGAATGGTATAAACACTTCAAGGGACAAGTGTCACCATGACAAAGCTGTCACTTCAAGCTCTGTTGCTCTCAGCCACTGGAGAAACCTTTCGAAGAAGCTTCAGATTCAATTATTTGAAGTAAAGATTTATTTTATTTTTATTTCTGTATGTGTCTGTGTCCTCTTGAATGAATGTCACATGTGCACAGGTGCCCTCATGACCAGAAAATGACTTTGGATCCCCTGGAGCTGCAGTTACAAGTAATTGTGAGTTCAGGTACTCTGCAAGAGTGTACAGCTCTTAACTGAGGAACTATCCCACCAGCCCCTAATATTTGAATTAAAACACACTGATGTGGTGAACAAAAATGAAATGGCTATTAAATCTAACAGCTGGTATAATTTTTCCAGAAGTCACTGGGACAGGTGCTGAATCTGGGTTCCTTCCAGCCTATAAACTCAGTTTCCATTGAGTGGATGGAGAGACTATCTACCCCACAACTGCCATGGTATTTTGTTCACTCTGTCCTCTCTCCTTGCAATATACCTCTTTGCTTGCATCCATCTGTGTTCTGTATGGTGGGGAATTATGGAGATGTAGGTCAGCTTTGATATCTGTCCTTTGGGTTTGAATCCAGTTTTTATTTTTAATTAATTTACTTTATTTTCTCTGTGTGTATTTTGACTGTATGTATATCTGTGCACTGCATGCAGGTCTGGTGTGCAAGGAAGTCACATGAGGACATTGGATCACCAGGAATTGAAGTTATAAACAGTTGTAAGCCACCTCATGGGTGATGAACCTGAATGTTCTGCAAGAATAAGTGCTCTTAATAAGCAAACCATCTGTTCATCCCTTAAATTCAGCCTTTACCACCATTAGTTAGGTCATTTAAAGAAAGTGGCACTTTCTTAACTCATCATTCCCACATTTGAAATGTAACTAATTAAGGTCTCTATCATGTGGAGACAGTAAGTATTAAAAGTAAATAGCTTGGACTTTTAAAGCAATGGCTTGGTTCATAGAAAATATGAGCACTGAAAAATTTTTATCAGTGTACTTACTTTGGGTGGTAATATGCAATAATTTCTTTTTACCAACATTTTTATCTGTGTGTTTGTGCATCAGTGTGTGTTTGTGTGTGTGTGTGTGTGTGTGTATGCATGAGTGTATTTGCATATATGTGTGTTTCTCTCTGTGTATATAAGTTTATGCATGCATCTGTGTGTTTGTGTGTATATATTTGTGTGTTGCTCTTTCTCATGTCACATCATCACCTTTCATAAAAAATGCAGTTAAGTGTCCAGTAATTTGGTCTTACTGTTTTGCAGCTCATCACTCTTATAGCACCTCAACTGACTTGCACCTGCTACAGCTTGCTGTCCAGCTTATTTATGTCTCTCACTTGTTTCTCTACAACTTCTTCTCTGAAAGGACTCTGCTTTGTGGATTTTTGCCTCCAATATTACATACACATTTTGCTATTGTTGGAATGCCGAGGACAGTTTATGTTTTTAGATGATTCTGGATGACCTGTCTATCTGCATATAAGCAAGGATAAAGCTTATAGGTAAGAGGCCGGGCGGTGGTGGTGTTCGCCTTTAATCCCAGCACTCGGGAGGCAGAGCCAGGTGGATCTCTGTGAGTTCGAGGCCAGCCTGGGCTACCAAGTGAGTCCCAGGAAAGGCGCTAAGCTACACAGAGAAACCCTGTCTCGAAAAACCAAAACAAAACAAACAAACAAAAAAAAACTATTAAAAAGTTTATAGAGACTATTAAAAAGAAAGCAGAGACCTACAGCCTTTAAGACTTAAATGAGATAACATAATATAGAGACTATAGCCTCATTCATTTCATGTTTTTAACTATTAACCAGTTATACTGTATCATAGAAATTCCTAAATTTTCTTTGTGTATGTGCATGTATGTACATTTTCCCTTGTGCATGTACATGTGAATTTGTGTATATATACATCATCAGACTTGCAGGTGTGTGTATGCATCTATATGTGCACGCTCGTGGAGGTCAGAGACTGACATTAGATGTCTTTTATCTATAATCATCTCTTTCTTTTTTGAGACAAGCTGGGCTTTCACCAAACCTAGAGCTTACCTATTTGGCTTGACTGGCTGGCTAGCAGGCCCAGGGATCCTCCTATCTCTACCTGACCAGCACAGAAATTATTGGTATTTGCTGCCATACCCATCTTTACGTGAGTGATCATAGTCTGAATGTATTGTCTTTATTCTTACCCTGCAAACACTTTATCCACGAGCCATCTCCCTAGCCCACATGCCTCACATATGTAGGGAAGAAAAAGTTGAGGTAGAGTCAACACATAGGCAAAAGGAAATGTCCAACAGCCAACACCAAATAGTACAATGGGCTGTAGTTGATATTAGTTTCCTTGATACTAATTTTATATGCGTAAAATGCTAATAAAGTAAATGGGGAAAGTAACAGTCTCAAGTTTTGTTTCTTTTTCTTTTTCTCTACTAGAAGCAGAATTACATAACTTATATGAATTATTGTCAAGGACAAAGCAATGCTGATATTTCTAAATGCCCTAGAAGTCACTGAGTTTGGAATAGAGAAGCAAGACTTATATGTATTTTTTTTTCTATTTTTTTTTTACCTACTGTTGTTGTTTTGAGATATGTTGTCACTACATAGCTGAGGCTGGCCTCAAACTCACACTCTGCCTTTTGGATGCTGAGATTAGAGGTGTGCAACATGATACCTAGTCCCAGATATTGTAATTTAGAATGGAGAGAGAAAGGAGTATCTTTAAATCCACATTTGAGATATTAATATTTGATTTTTAATCATCCTTGGAAGTTTCTTACATCTCTTGATTTACAGGTATCTAACTTGTAAACATTTCCCCAAAGCCTCACCATGGGGGTCTTCAAAGAAGTGTTCATTGCAGCTAAGCACTCATGTAGCCTCTTGACTTTCTCCTCCTTTGAGATCAACTCCCAAGCAACAGAGATGCTGTATCTATAATTTTTATCTATATTTTGGGGGTGTTGTTGAAATCTAAAGAAGGATGCAGTTCAAAATCACCAAAAGTCACCCTAAGACTTAATGATAAAGTAGGGAAGATATTCCACATAGATGCATCTTTTACAATTAGTAGCTTGTCCAGTTGGATCAATGTCAATGGGAGAAAGTTAGTTTACTCCTAATACACAAGCTCTGAAAGGATGAAAAAAATTCTTTTGATCCCAGAATCACAGAAAGAATGGGAGGAAGGTCGTATATCTAATCACCTAATTAAAATAATAATACCACATCCAGATTATGTCACTTTTTAAAATACAGCAATGCTCTGTTTGCTTTGTTCAAGAAGATTTTACTATATTTCACAAGAAGACCACCTAAGAAAATTAGTGAGCATATCCATGGTAAACATGAAACTTTCCTTAGTGATTTTAGGTTTTTGCTCTACAATTGTTAGATGGACCTAGGTCAAAATCCTTCAGTTTTCTTCCTACCAAGACTCAGTACCTCCTTTAGATAAATAAATACAGACCTTTCGTGGTTGCAAATTATTTGATTGCACTGTGTAATTAAATGTCATTGTGATTGGTTTAATAATAAGCTAAATGGCCAATAGCTAGGCAGGAGGTATAGCAGGAACTTCTCAAAAGAGAGAGCTCCAGGAAGAAGAAAGGCAGTTCACCAGCCAGACAAGAAAGCAGGCTGTGTAGTACAGAGTAAAAGTAACTGACCCATGTAAAAGAATATAGATTTAAAAATATGGGTTAATTGAAGTTATAAGAACTAGTTAAAGCTGGGTGGTGGTGGTGCATAACTTTAATCCCAGCACTCGGGAGGCAGAGCCAGGTTGGTCTCTGCAAGTTCAAGGCCAGCCTGGTCTACAGAGGGAGACTCAGAACAGGCACTAAAATTACACAGAGAAACCTCGTCTTGACAAAAACAAAAACAAAAACAAAACAAACAAACACAAAAACTAGTTAAGAACAAGCCTAAGCTAAGGTTTCTGCTTATAAGAATATCTGTGTATAAATATCTAATTATAATTTAATGATACATTTTCCTTTTAAAATTATATTTGAAACATAATTGTTTAATTATTTGATGTTAACATTTGTTTGGATGTTGACCAGTTTTGCATCTCTGTGTAAATTGCCATCTGCTGCAAAAAGAAGCTTTTATAATGAGAGTCAAGATACACAATAATCTATGTGTATAAAGATAAGTCATCAGAAATCAGATTAATACCATATTCAATTACCAGAATAATAGTACTAGGTGCTCTCCCAGGAGCTATGACCTGTCTTGTCACAGATTCTTGACCACAATATTGTTGACATGCATGTACTTTGACTTGTAGGGGACCCTTAAATACAATCAGAAATGGTTGATTATTTCCATGATATCTCTTGATATTATTGGACTATGTCTTGTCAAGTGGGTTATTGTAGGTCACAAGACTCACTGATAGGTAGGACTGATGTTTAATTTTTTCTACTAGTAGTGATCTTAGCGTCTTCCAGCACTATAAAATCTAGCCCTACTGGATGAAGCTTCCAGGTGAGTGCTGGTCATGTTCTCTGTGTTCTCAGTTGTGTCAATTGTAGCAAGAGTGTCTGACTGTCAAAATTGGGGGAGGGGGTTGGTCTAAGGCAATGGCAATTACCTGTGATATTTATGGATCTGTGGGGTCTCATGCGCCAAGAGCTCTAAAAGAAGTAACCCATCCCTGCCACTGGGCTTCTTATTTGCTAACCTGTGGTATCCAGTAGGGACATTATTGCCCCAATATAGGATTACTTGATATAAACACTTTTTATGTGCACATATATTTATTTCAGGAAGCTTCTATAGTAACGTGTTTCCATGTGAAATTTTAGAAAATATTTTTAATGTTAATTATCCATCCTATCTTCCCCCTTCTACCTTGACCTCTTAGCTCTCATCAGAGGAGAAGCTTCTTGTTGCAGTAGGTGGTTATTAACATAAAGATCAACAGCTGGTCAATATGCGGAGAATAAGAGACTGTGAATGCTCAGCCCAAAGAGGTACAGCTATTTCACAGTCCCTCCTCTTCAGTCTCAGATAATTGTGAAAAGATGTGATAGAAACATACTATGTTTATCCTTCTGAGTCTAGGCTACCTCACTCAAGATGATATTTTCTAGTTCTATCCATTTGCCTGCAAATTTCATGATATCATTGTTTTTTACTGCTGAGTAGTACTCCATTGTGTATATGTACCACATTTTCTTTATCCATTCTTCAGTTGACAGGCATCTAGGTTGTTTTCAGGTTCTTGCTATTATGAATAATGCTGATGTGGACATAGTTGAGCATGTGTCCTTGTGGTAAGATTGAGCATTCCTTGGGTATATGCCCAAGAGTGGTATAGCTGGGTCTTCAGGAAGACTGATTCCCAATTTTCTGAGAAACCACCATAGTGATTTCCATAGTGGCTGTACAACTTTGCACTCCCACCAACAGTGGAGGAGTGTTCCCCTTGCTCCACATCCTCTCTAACATAAGCTGTCTTCAGTGTTTTGATCTTAGCCATTCTGACAGGTGTAAGATGGTATCTCAGAGTTGTTTTGATTTACATTTCCCTGATGACTAAGGATGTTAAGCAATTCCTTAAATGCCTTTCAGCCATTTAAGTGTCTTCTGTTGAGAATTCTCTGTTAAGCTCTGTAACCCATTTTTTAATTGGACTGCTCAGTATTTTGAAGTCTAGCTTTTTGAGTTCTTTATATATTTTGGAGATCAACCCTCTGTCAGATGTGTGGTTGGTGGTCTACTCTGGTGACCAGTCTAGCAAATAATCTAGCTGTCATCATAGAGCCTTTGTCCAGTGACAGATGGAGGCAGATGCAGAGATCCATAACCAGGCACCAGGCTGAGCTCCGGGAATCCAATTGATGAGAGAGGAGGGATTCTGCAGGTGAGGGAATTCAAGATCATGATGGGAGGACGAGGACGTGCAGAGATAACTGGCAACACTCATGGAAGCCCACGAACTGTGGACTGGTGGCTGTGAAGCCCCCATGGGACAGAACGAGGCTCTCTGGATACAGAAGATGGTGGTTTGGCTTGAACTATTTGGGAGACACCCAGGCAGGGGGATCGAGATCTGTCCCTGGTGCATGGGCAAGCTTCTGGGAATCTGGTGCCTGTGGTGTGACACCTTGCACAGACTTGGTGCAGTGGGAAGGGGCTTGGACCTGCCTAAGTTCGGTGTGCTGGGCTCTGCTGACTCCCCATGTGAGATCTTGATTTGGGAGATGTCGGGATGTGGGGTGGCTTGGGAAAGAGGGCTGGGGGTGGGAGAAGGGAGGAGGGGGGTCTGTGGATAGCATGAGGAGTGAGTAGAAAATTTCTTAATAAAGAAAAAATGAAAAAAATATGTGTTAGAAACAGTTTAAGAGCCCAAGGGAGGTGTTTACAAGGAAACAGTGTCTCCAAATTCAAAAGGGCAATTGGCTATATGAATTTACATTGGTTATTACAGCATGCACAGAACCGTGCAAACTCAAGTTCCATCTTGGAGAGGGGAAATGGGTTTGAAGTGTTTCACATAGACAAGGAGTTATTCACAATAAATAACTTCTTGGAGAGGAAGGGACAGTTTTCTATATGATTGTCACTCCTGGTAAGTATGCCATGCACCAATGAAAGACCACACATGCAAGAATGTATAGGAAGCAAAAAGTGGACTTGACTACTGTGGAGGAAAAATAGGAGGACACAAAGTTTGGTAGGTAGGGAAGGAGGATCTCAGAGGATTCATGGAGATAAATATGAACAAAACATGGTGTATAAAAGTCTCACGATGCAAATTTAAAAAGGAGAAAAATGTTGTATGTGATGGGACAGGCCCAAGGTGTTGATGAAAATTTTTCCCAGGCCCTTTGCCTTACCATTCTATTTCTAGTCTATGGAGCACAGGGTTAGAGTAATCACTATGCCTTGCTAAATGATGTATACTTTGTTTCTCAGTCAAATGGCAGTTTCCTTCTGTCATATATTTTCAGTGACTATTTCAACAAAGATTTGTTACCCACCCCAGTAATGGTGTATCCTGCTGCTTACCACAGTATTTGAATTACACCTTAAAATTTTAATGATGTGGCTTCAGAAATGATGAAATTTTGCAATATCCAGCTCTCTTCTACATAAGCACTTTTCATTTACAGGCTTCAATAATCAATTCTTAACAATGCTCATGAGATGCTGCATTAGTTAAAGAATAGACATATGTATTTCTCCTTTAAACTTTCATTGCACATTCATTGTTTTACAGTATTGCCAGTAATGTTTTCCAGATTCCCCAAATTTATCAGGCTCTGTGCACACATAAAACAATGATTTCTTGACATGTTTATCAAAGATTTCAAAAAGCTGTATAACAGATAATATAATATTTTTGTGAAGGCAAAAGTTAATATATTCACTAAAATACCTCCCTAAGCGTGAAACACAAATGTGAATATTGAAACATAAAGGTGGATATTTATAAATCCACAGTTTTTAATGAAAATGCCAAATAATAATGACATCAAAGATTAACTACTGTTCAACATGAGGTGACCACATTTCAAACATTATGCTAATTATATAACCATCATTACATTAGATAATTCTCATGGGTCCAGAGAGGTTAATATTATTGTTCCTTCCATGATGGTTAATTTTATATGACAATTTGTCTAAACTACACTGACTACATCTTGGGCAAAACATCAATATAGACATTGCTATGAAATTTGATTTTAAGTGTGATTAGCATTTAAATCAGTAGACTTGATGTAAGCAGATTACAATCTGCTGTGTGAATGGGCCACATACAATCATTAATGAATGAAACAATGAAATCCTCTGAGTAAAAAGAGAGTTCTGTCTCCAGCATGCCTAGGGGCAAGAACTGCAATCAATATCAACTCTTCAGGTCTCACTACCCTGCACTTGCCAGGTCCTGTACTTACACAAGCCAATTTCTTAATCTCTCTCTCTCTCTACCTCTATCTGTCTGTCTCTTTCTCTCCATGTACATAATTAAATGTTTTCAGTTGATAAAATAAAGGCTACAGGTATTACCTAAGGGGAACTTCTTGGGCATATTGACAAATGATGTACTTGATCTTTTCATTATAAAGTAGATATTCTTTACCATTACTATAACCTTAAGATATTAATAATTATCTTTGTCAAGTAACTGCACGTGTGATATAAACTGTAATATGAGGTTCAGTGACCCAGTGAAGAATCTGATATTCCTACCATTAAGGACTTAATCAGACTGATGAATTCTGCTAAATAATTAGTAATAAATTCCTCAAATGACTGAGTCTTGTATCCATGCTACAAACTATCTTTCTCAGTATGGAGGCGAGGATGGCACAAATTACAGATTCTTCCCTTTAGAGTTAATATTTTCAAATGTAATGTCTAAAAAGAAACAAACAAAAGAACTGAAAAGCTTAAATGCTTAGAATAATATCTGATTAATTTGAAAGTTCTATAACTACTTAATAAATGACACAGCTTTGCTAACTCCAAACCACTCTTGAGTACAAATATAATCTACATATGTTTTTATATTCAAAAAATATACAGTAGAAGATGGTCTATGAAAGGCAGATAATAGTCTCCTTAGGGTTTTTAGAAGCAGTGAAAGAAAATACATATATTTTATCTTCAATATTTTTTTAAAAAGCCAGTATATGACAAAAATATTTCAATAAAAATATTTTTACAAAGAATCTTCTTAGCAATATGCTTTGGTTTTGCTGATTGCTTTTTTTCCACAGTACATGAACCAATGTAAGAAAGTAACACATAAAACAATGTAATTTTAAATAAATATTTCTCTGTAGTTGTACTACAAAGTAATTGGTACAATAAAACTTTAGAGAAATTGTCAGTTTACACATCAGAACATGAAAGGTATTTTCCCATTTATTTAATTATACAGGGAAACATTTTTTCTTTAGACCAGACAATGACATTTTCTCTATTTTTCATGTTCTAAATTTACAAATGAACTAGACAAGAAAAAGATTTTTTTTCTTGGTTCTGTCAATGCTTCTGGCTCTGTTAATATCCTGGAACTATTAATTATAATAATATCAAGAAGATAGACAGATAATGGGCAGTGGTTTCCTTGGTGAGAAGAGGAGGAAGAGGAGGGTGAGAAGGAGAGGAATCATGGAGAAGAATGATAATGAAGCAAGCTTAAATGCTAAGCCTGGAGCATGCTTTAAATGTTACATATATGGTAATATTCATAAAAGCTCTTTGAAAAAAATTTTTACAATTAAGGGTATTTAATTTGGTTCTTTTTCCTTTTTTAAAAAAGTTTTATTAGTTCTTTGAGAACTTTATGCAATGTGTTTGGATCATATTCATCCCCTTCCCCAACCCCTCCATGATCCACTCCTCTTCAGCATCCACCCATTTTTCTACTTTATTTTTCTTACTCATTAAGTACAATTTGTGCTGCCTTTTGTGTTCTTGGTTTTGTGACCATCCAATGGAATGTGGTTGACTTACCAAGGGCTATCTTTTTAAAAAAAGACTGACTCCCTCTCCTGCAGCTTTCAATTGCCAATATTTCACCAACTAGGGGTGGGACTTCATACCTACCTACCCTCTCCAAGCTGGGATTTGATTTGATTTGAGCGTGCATAGGTCTTGGGTATGCTATCACAACTGCTGTGAATCTCTATGTGCATCTGCACTTTTATGTCCATAAGATGCAATTTTCTTGTCATTATCCACTATCTGGATCTTACATCCATACTATCCCCCTTTCTTCAACCATTTCTGAGCATTTATAAGAGGACATGTGATAAAAAGTTCCATTTAGGGCTGTACCTTGACCAGGTGTCTCTGTGTTAATCACCATCTACTGCAAATCAAAGCTTCTCTTATATGGATTGAGAGATGCATTAATATAAGAAGGTAATGATAACTCATGAGAAGTCAGTTTAATATGTCCATTCAGTAGAACAATAGTAGTAGGTTGTCTCTTAGGACCTATGATCTGTTTAGCCACAGGTTCTTGGCCATGATAATAATATCTGATTCTTAAAACCCTTACAGATTTCAGAATATTTTTATACTTACCCAGAATTTGAGAAAATACTAGAGGCATTTCCATATAGCACCTGCCATGCTTTCTCAATTATTACCATTTTGCATTCATGAAGTGTGAAGTTAGAATTAATGGGTCAGTGATGCTGTTATTATTTATCACAGTCTAAAGCTTCCCTTTTATTCTGTGTCTTTATATTGATGTCTGTTTCTTATCTTGTTTCTATATGATGAAATTCCTAATATATGTATTTTATAATTTTCCAGAAAGACTTCCCATAGTTGCTGGATACTTGTATTTTTTCTATTTATCTAAACTGTATTCTAGTAGTTTGTATTGTTATGTTCTCAAGGTCAGAGCTTCTTTCATTGGTCATGGACAGTCCATAGTGAGGCTGTTGAAGGCATTCTCCATTTCTGTTATGAGTGAGTTGCTTTCCAGGTATCTCTTTATCTTCATTTGTTCCTTTTTTTCTTCCCTTTTCCTCCTCCTTTCCCACTACTTCTCCTTCTCTCTTTGATGGACTTTTTGAAAATAAGGTCTTATTAGCTTAGATTGACTTTGAACTCTCAGCCATCCTCTGGCTTCAGCTCCTTAAGTGCCAGAGATACAGGAATGAGTGAACACGTTGAGTTTAACATTTCTGCTTTATACTTAATTCAAGATTTTATCACCTTGATTACCTTATGCATCTATTCTAGCATGGTGTCTACTTTTCATTTTTAATGTAATATTTTATTAATTCTTTGAGAATTGTGTACATGCACACAATGTATTTTGATCATATTCAACCCCCTTTCCTCCCCCTAATTCCTCCCAGATTAATCATCACTTCCATCTCTCCCAAATTTTGTCCATTTTGTTTGTTTGTTCATAACCTACTGATTCTAATTTGCGCTATCCCTGTAAGCATAACTTTGGGAACAATCACTGGAGTATGGTCAACATACTGGGAGCCACACCCTTAAAGAAAACTTACTGTCTCTCTCCCAAAAGCCATCAACTATCAGTAGCTCCTCAATTAATGAAGGATTGTGAGCCATGCTACCCATGATGGAATGTGACTGACTTGATCTTGTACAGGTGATATATACAACTATTATGCAGACATCAGTGCAGCAGTCCTGTGATGACCCAAAGATTTTGTTCTGGTCCTTATGACCTCTGACTCTTACCATCTTCCCTCATCCTCTTCTGCAATGGTCCTTGAGTGTTTATACTTTGCTAATAAAACTTGCAATAACTTATTCTTAGTTATTTCAAAATCCCTATCTGGCAATTCCAATGTGTTTTAATCTCATTTTTGTGTACACTTTGCCTATTCATAGTGTGGTTTTCTTGTCTTTTGTTGTGACTTTTAGTTTTTTGTTGAAAACTGGATATAACAGAATAGATAAAAGAAAAGAACTGATTCGGTAGTTTTGTTTGAGTTTGTTTGTTTGTTTATTTGTAGTTTTTATTTTATGTTACCATTAAGTATTAGGTAATATTTATAATATTTTTAGTGTGAAAATCTTTGATTTTCTTTTCCTCATCTTGTTTTTGAGTGACTCAAATACTACTAGCTGCTCTCTCAATCATAACCCACTGTCATTATACTAACAATAATTGCTAATGGCATCTATTACTGCATGACAAAGCTATTTTGTTATAAGTAATCATTTTTCATGAATAATAACAAATATGTAGTTGATGGAATCAGAATTATAATTTAATCCTATGGGTAAATCTCATGATTTTAGTTCATGTGGTCTCTAGCATATGAGGTTCAGAAACATGACTATGTATTTCCTCCATTTGAGACAGCAGTGACAATGGGAGCTGGAATCAAACAACTGCCATGCCCCACCACTGTTAAGGCCCTAGTAAACTAGGTTTCTTTAGAAGGTGGCCCCTTGCCTTGGGGGCTTCTCCACAGTATTTCAGAAACACATGTAAATGCTGGAGATAAAATCATGAAAGCATAACAATGACCTAGGACTAATGTCTGGAAATTTTTGCCTTTCAAGCTAGTAGCCATTCCTGCCCTATCCATTATGAGTGATCATTTTAGGGTGGCTACTAATTCTCTATCCCATTAGGTTATCGAGTTTATTGTGGTTGTGACTTGCCATATTTAGCTGTTTGTTGTGATGGTAGTTTGTGCTTCAACCTCAATTCTTGATAGATATAAGAAAAGTCATCAATTTTCATTGTGTTCACCTTAAAAACTGGAAGAGGGAGGGATGGTGTTTAGCTTTTGGAAAGAAGCCGGGCGGTGGTGGCCCACGCCTTTAATCCCAGCACTCGGGAGGCAGAGCCAGGTGGATTTCTGTGAGTTTGAGGCCAGCCTGGTCTCCAAAGCGAGTTCCAGGAAAGGCGCAAAGCTACACAGAGAAACCCTGTCTCGAAAAACCAAAAAAAGAAAAAAAAAAAAAGATAAAGAAAAGCTTTTGGAAAGATAGAGCTGAAAAATTCAAGTCTTGGTAGATCCTACTTGCATTTCATATACTACAGCTGAGACGTGTAGGTTTCTAAATTTTCAAGGTTCCTTGCTTACAAGGTGCAAGATAGACGATGAACTCTGTGTAATCTTAAAAATGAGGCAGTTTCTGTCATTTTAAGTTCTTTTTATTATTTTTAATCATGTGTATGTGTATGCTCTATGTATTTGTTTGTTTAAGTGAGTACAGGTGCTCAAGGAGCTGTTGCTGTCAGATACGCCTGAAAGTGGAGTAAGAGGAGATTGTGAGCTCCCCAATATAAATGCTGGGAATCAAACACAGATCCTCTGTAAAAGCCATATGAGCACTTAATTGCTGAGCCATCTCTCTACCCAAAAGGGGCATTTTATCAATCATCCTATTTTGTTGTTTTTACTATGAAAAGAAAGCCTCAGATGGAATTACAGAGATAGATGAATCTTTCCAAGTGTGAGTCTCTCTTTCATCACCTCACTGTCTGTAATCTTAATCAACTTCTCAGATTTTCTAAGAGCATCAACAGGTGTAAGCTCTAAGAAAAAAACGTTCTAAAATAAAGATTCTGACTATGTACAGCAACAGAAACCTGGGCAACATGTATGAGAATGATGTCTAAGAATACTGGATAAAGGAGAAAGGAATATATTCAACAGGGATGCATTTATTAACATCAATATACTAGCATAGAATTGTGTTTTCTCTTGAATATCTGTGTATCTACCTACACTGTGGCCCCAGACACTGTCACTAAATAAGACTTGCTCTGCGTGTTACCCATGGGGGAATCGGAGGTGTTCCCTTGTCTAGGCACACAGAGTCTAATGGTGAGAGGAGAACCAGCTCTTTTCCATTCTGAGTGGAAGCTCTGATTCTGAGGAACACATAAATCCTGGGATTATGCAATCTAAGGGGTGATATTCAGTTGCCTAAGTACAGGTGGGAATGGATACCGTAACTAGAGTGCAGCCCAAGTCCTCATCAGAGTATACTGACATACAGGGACATCTAGCACTAGCAGAATTGGAGGAGGTCCTATGATGGAAATATGTGAGCAAATGGCCAGTCTGTGCTAACTCAACAAAATTATAATGCCAGATCGTCGTTATCAAACAGCAAGGATTATCTTTGTACTGGAAGCTCTTTCATGTTCAAGTGAATGTGACAATTCATACATCGTCAAAAGCTTGGCTGACTTTATATTATATGCCACAAAGAACACACTTCTTCAATAGGCATTCACTTCTCTCTTCATGGCCCCGATAATCATTGTGTGTCAAAGTTACTTTATTACCTATTCCTTAATATATTTGCAGGTAATTTTTAAGCTACATTTAATAAACTACCAATAATAGTCAAGGAAATGTTACACTCTTGGATATCATCATTATTTTATATAACAAATAATGAAGCAAGATTACTTACATTGTATTCTAAACCTTTGATATCCTTATCAACTCACAGAAAATACAATTTTAACATAATGACTATCAAGTTTCATGATACCACAGGTCATTTTATTAAAAAGGAGTGCTGAAAAAAGATACTGGTAAAAAATTACTCCAATTTCAAATTTGTTAGCTGGAAAATAGAAAAGTAGATTGAAGACATATGGAAGGAATGTTGATGAACTCACTTTAACATCTGTATAAACATATTGATGCTATTATATTCTGATTATAATTGTGCTTTACATTTGTCATAGCAGAAGAGATGCAGATGTCTTATAAATGCAGTGATTTATAATACTCATGAAAAATAGAATGGAACAAGAAATTACTTGAAAAATAAAAATAATAATTTGTACTTGGATCAGAAGAAAAATGATAACTGAGCCTCTGTACTCTGACAACATTTTAGAAGCAAGATTATTATTTAAAAAATTCAATGAATGGTATCACCCACATCAAGATTAAATTCACGAATTAGGGGACGACAAGATGGTTAGGTCAGTTGCCATGCAAGCACAAAGAGCTGAGTCTGTCAGATCCCAGTACTCACTCCCATAAAAAGCCAGTGTGTCTGAATTCCATTGCTGGGCAGGCAGAGACAAAAGGATCCCTAACACTTGACAGCTAGATAGTTTTCCAGAATCAGCAAGCTCCAGGTTTGGTGAAAAACCCTCTATCACAAAATTAGGATGTAGATTCAGATGGCAGGGGAAGAGGAAAGGAAGTAGGGGGAGTTGGGGCAGGGGAAACCATAATCAGAATACACTGTATGAAAAAACATCTATTTTCAATAAACTAAAAATCCTTAAAAGTAAAATGCAGACAAATTTAAATAATATATGACAAATGATAGAGAAAGATACCTGATCTCCACACTTATGTAAAACCACATGTATGGGCATGCACGCACAGACACAGCTGTGTACATATGCATAAACATATACACATATATGCACTTAAAACACATGTGCATACACACATTTAAACTATCAAATACCAAGAGATTCTCAGCGGTAAGGAATCTGTGCTCCCCTGCCCAGCTTGTGCTGGGAATAGTTTATCTTGAGCTGGCTCAGATTTTGTTTATGCTGCCACAATTACTGAAAATTCATATATGTAACTGGCCTGTTGTGTCAAGAAAAATAGTGTGTACTTAAGGTTATCTGTCCCCTTTTCTATGAAAATCCCTAAACCTTGGGGGTGGGGAGGATGTGATAACAGTATCTTGTTTAGTGTTAAGCACTCTACAACTATGACTAAATGTTTTTAAGATTTACAAAAGTTTCCACTAAAAATCATGAGACCAGTGACTTTCTAATTTTAAGGAAGTTATTTGAAAAGGTTACTAATATGAAATCAATGGTTTAAACATTAACCTTCAAACATCTAAACTTGAGGTAAACCACAATGGAAATTTCAACTACTCATATAGTCTCAAATATGGACTCAACCATGGGTACCACAATCTTAGAAGTGATTCCTTAAAACTTGCTATTAGCATCCTTCAAGACATCTTGTCAAATAAAACCACCTGTCTATGGAATGTTTGTGTAAGAAGCAAGATTGGTGGTCTGGAGTGCAGGTCAATGGTAGAGTAAGCCCTTAGCATTTGGTAGGCCCTGGGCTTGATCCCCACCACTGACACCAAAACAAAGAAATGAATGAAATGGGGTTTTATTTGGTAACCTACACCTTTAATCTATTATCCCATTCTTTCAATTAATGGAACTGGGTACTTAGGGAAATACATTGGCCCTGATCCCATCTGTGAAATATCAAATATGCTCCTGATAGCTAGAGGAGTAAACTAAGGCAAATTTTTACCAGGACCCTACCTAGCACTGACAAGTCTAGAAATTCTCTATTTCTTTTCAGTATGTTTTTCTCTTTCCTATCTTTTAAATGCATTGCTTTCCTATGTGTCTGATGAATAATTAATGTTTACACTTAACATATATTTAACATCCCTTTACACAGCACAGTGAGAAACAACCATTTTTACCACCTAATAAGCAAATAATTTACAGTGATATGATGTCCTTTATAAAAAAAAATCTTTATCCACAGATAGAAAGTCAAACAGAAATAACCCATTCTGTTTAATCTCTCCTATCCTAAACCACTAGAAAGCCAGCCTTCGTTCCCTTCAAAAGGTTCAGCTCTGGGAGAAAGACCAGCCTCTTTGTTTAGACATAGTTTGGATCATTAAAGCCTACTAAACAGTGATTGGAAGTGCTTAGAATCTTTGGGGTTTTTTGTGGGGAAAAATAAGAAATAAATATGAATAAACATTTAAAAATAAAAAATAAATATAAACCTACAAAAACCGAAACAAAATATGAAAAAGCTGTTTGCTTGCTGTGGATGTTTTTCTGTATGCTATGAATATGTGTTGCTCTGATTAGTTGATAAATAAAGCTGTTTGGCCTATGGCAAGGCAGAGAGACATGAAGAGGAAAGAAAGAGAAAACAGAGGAGAAGCTGATAGCCACTGCCAAGAGAAGCAAAATGTAAAGGTATCAGTAAGCCACAAGCCATGTGGCAAAGTATGGATTTACAGAAATGAGTTAATTTAAGATATAAGAGCTAGTCAGTTATAAGCCTGAGCTAATGGCCATACAGCTCATAAATAATATAAGCCTTTGTGAGTTTACTTGGTGGGAGAGATTTGTCCTGACTGCTGGCCAGTGGGGATACAGGAAAACTTCCAACTACAGTTGCTTTATAGGCAGATTGTTAAAAATCATAGTGGCCAGATATGTCTTCATAGGGCAGAAGTCTCAATATGTAATGTGCTGTGGCCACATATCTAGAAGCTTGTATAAGTCTTTTGTCACCAGAACTGCAAGTAAACACTTCAACTCTTTATAAACTGAAAGATAAAACACAACTCACATTCAAGTGGAATAGTGAGGCTCTCTCAGGTATACTGCTGAGAATTGAAAGCCATATGTTATAGATACCAAGAACTCTGAGTATTTTTGAATATCCTATAAAGAGGAAAATCTGAATTCCTCCCACTACCATGTCATGATTACCATGTCAGTTATATTTCATATGTGTAGGAAGTCAATCTTAGATGTTTGAGTCTATTGAAATCTTACAGCTTTTAAATTTTTGTTGCAATGTAAGTCATAACTCCAAATGAAACTTAATTCTCTTACTCTCAATTACTACCCAACCATTTACCTGCTTCTGGAATAATTTGTGTTGGACATACCTTATAGTATCCATAATGCCTGCATAAAGTAAACAACAACTATCTCAAGAAACATCAAGGCTCCCAATTTTTCCTAAAAGAATTATTCTCTGGATTCAAATACATCTAGAACAAATGTAAATAGCCAAGTATTCGTACATTTCTGGAGTACATAAGTCTAGGTTAACTCAAGTTCCAAGTAGAATGATGCCAGGACAGGCTCACAAGGGAAGTGAGACTTCTACCACATTTGGAGAGGAAGGCAGTATCTCCATTACTTTCTTGTGGTGTTGTTAAATACTCAGACTGACCAACCTCAGAGAGAAAAGGCTTACTTTAACTCACAGTTCAAGGATGCAGTCCATCATGACCAGGAAGGCTCACCTAGTTTCACAATCCAAGAAAAGAAAAAAAAGAAGAAGAAATAAAGAAAGTGCTACTTTTAATTAGGAAGCTCTTAAGTCCTTTGCATTTATTAAAAAAATAAGTTCACTAATAGAATTATAAATGCTGGTCTATGATCATTCCCTAAATTGTGAAGCAATTACTGCTGGATGGAGGTGGTCCCTCAGGAAACATGAAATGCGCAGTTCACTTGCATTTAACTGATTTAAGGGAAAGAAAATAATAAAATGTTATCTATTAACAACTGAAAAAATAAATGTCCTTTACTGTTTGAGAGGACGTAACTCAGAATTCTTGATTTTGTTGTTGTGTTCCTCATCATCCGCTGCATCGTCCAGTCAGCCTGCTGTAACTAAAAGAGGTCAAGAACAGTGAGTACTGTGATACTGGAAGTAGAAGTCTCTGAGAAGTGTTCCTTCTCTCCTACAGTGAACAGATCAGGAACTGAGGAAGAGAATGAGAAGTCAGGCAGATAGCAGCAGGTCAAAGTCACTCTACCTAGTGAAGTTCAACATCACCATTGCCCTACTTAGGCCTGGATATGATAAACACCATGACTGAAAGCCACTTAGGGATATAAGGTTCATTTCAGCTTATAACTCCTCCTAAAGGGGAGTCAGGGCAGGAATTCAGGGAAAGAAGCTGGAGACAGCAACTGAAGCAGAAACTGTAGAGAAATGCTCTTTGCTGGCTTGCAACCCATGGCTTATTCAGCCTGCTTTCTTATATAGTTCAGGACCAAACGCCTAGGGTTGGCACCACCCAGAGAGGGCAGGGCTTTCCCATGTTAATAGTATTTAAGAAAATGACCCCATAGACTTGTTTAAAGACAGTTTCTCAATTGAAGTTCTCTCTTCCCAGATGACTCTAGTTTATGTCAAGTTAACAAAATAACTAGCTGCCACAACCACATTGAAATCGGCATGTGAAAGTCTGTTCTGCTCTTCCTTCCTCTACTTTATTCACCCCACTGCCACTATCCCTTCTCTCTCCTCTCTCCTCTCTCCTCTCTCTTCTCTCTCTCTCTCTCTCTCTCTCTCTCTCTCTCTCTCTCTCTCTCTCTCTCTCTCTCTTCCTCCCTCCCTCCCTCTCCTCTTCGTCTTCTGACATCCTTTGTTTCATTACACAAAAGAGTAAAAGTAGGAGAGAAGAGAAAAGAGAATGGAAGAACTAGATGACTAGATGGGTAAGAACTTGAGAGGAACAAACTGAGATGGGAAAGAACTAGATTGAAGGGCTAGAAAAGAGTACTGGAGATACGAGATGGAAGATGAGGAATAGTCAGATGGGAAAGCCCTACCTGGGTAAGAACGAGGTGAAAAGGACCTAGATAAGGCAGAATTAAGACGAGAGAATTAAGATAAAACTTAAGATGGAACAGTAGATAAACAGAGAGAAATCAGGCAAGAAAGGAGCTTGGCATGAGAACAGAACTGAAGCTGTGTATGTGTGGATGTTATGCCAGAGGAATTAAAGCAAGTGGACTATAAAAAAAAAAAAGAGTAAAAGTATAAAATGATGACATTTATAACATAGCTCTTCAGAGCAACTTTGGAGACAGTCTCACACATCGTTGCCAGCTACCAAACAACAAAGCAGTGATTCTTCTAGAGAATCTAAGGAAAACAGTCATGAATGAATATGCAAGGCAATAAAGAAAAGAAACTCATCCACAATTATAAGATATTGGCAACCTTCACAGTGTCTTACATCCTTTTCAGCCTAGTATCTTTTGTCTACAGCCACTCAACTTTGTGTGAAATAGCTGACCAATGTATCATCACCTGAAATTCAAGGGTGTCCCTGTAATTATTTTATTTTTATAATTTGTGGTCCTTTGGTTAAGAGCACTGGCTGGTTGCTTCTGCTTGTCACATGTGAACATGATGCCACTGTTTCTACCTGGCAGCCACGTAGATCACTCGTTGTACGTGAGCTTCAGTTTCCATGGAGATAGCTGCACAGCTTTGTCATTGTGCTTCCCCCAGTTTCCCATAAGATGAGCTTCCTCAGCTACAGCACGGCCTCTCTAGCCATCGGCACTCAAGGATCATTTTATCTTATTTCCAGACCATCACACCTTTTGATAGTTGGTCTGTTCTATGTGACTTATATGCACTCATGTCATATATGCCCAGCCATGATAACTGTCCTGCTTTCTTTGTTCAGTATCTGAGTCAATTAATCAAATAATCTCGGCTGCAATAAAGTCTAACCACTAACAAAGTACCTAAAAAATAGTTTCTGTTTTTGTAGTTTCCTTATTAGTGGCCATTGAAATGGAGTTTGTTTCCTAGCTACAGATTTCTAACTATACTTTAATTTATATTAATTACTTAATTCACATCTAATTCACAGGACCTGTATTATTGTTCTCTCTCTCTCTCTCTCTCTCTCTCTCTCTCTCTCTCTCTCTCTCTCATACACACACACACACACACACACACACACACATCCTGAAAATTATTTTAAAATATGAAATTTTCAAAACTTGGTGAAAACGCATTTGGCTTTTTTAAAATTATACATTTCTAATTCGCAGAGAAAAACTTTATTTTATTAGTTTAATTGATAAAGGTCTAGACACTTGCAGAGTTTAGAGGAACAAGAATGTTTTTGTTTATAGTATGCTTCCCATGTGAAGACATTTGCAGCTGGAAAGGAGAGTAGCTAACAGCTGTGACAGGAAGAGAAACACAGCAGTCACTCTGACCTATTCTCTCTCACAATACATAAAATCCAGTTTAATCCTAGGAGGTTATCTCCCAAATGCAATTGAATTTCTTTAAATATACTATCTATACCATGGTCCAAACTGCTGGAAAATCTCTTTTATACTACACCATTCCGTTTTTCATAGTGATCTCCCCAGTTAGCCTAGTGGAAAAAGTGCTTACCCCACCAGCATAAAGATAAGTGTCCAGAATCCCCCAAAATACATAAAAGCTGGTCAGGTTTGGAGGTTATGTACAATCTCAACTCTCATGATGTGCAAAGGGGATCCCTCTGGCAAACTGCCTAGCTAGACTAGCTGAGATTGGCTAGCTCCAAGTCCAGCTCCAGTGAAAGTGTCAGTCTTAGGAAATAAAGTGGAAAGCAATTGAGGAAGACAAATTATGTCAACTTTTCACATCAATGCCCTAATGGTACATACACATATGCACCTATGTATATGCAAATATGTAAACACGGGAGTGTGCACCACACATATACACATGAAGAAAGAAAAGATCTCTCTAATTTATCCATGACTCTCCAATGCATTTGTCACCAAACATAGAAGTTTAGTTTTTCTAAAATGAAAAATAGCTCTCATCTTGTTCTGCTCGAATTAGATCTAAACCTGCCTTGCATTAAAGATGTGAAATCTACAGCTTTCTGAGTGTTAGATATCACCTATTAGAATTGAATGGGAATGAAGCTATGACAAAATTGAGTTTAATTGGTCCCAACTCATCCATAATATACTCATAAGGCTATCTCAAATCTTACCTCTCACCTTTCATAAACACTTCAACCTCACTGTTCCTCCTTATTTCTTTCAAGATCTCCTGACCCCTGACACTGGCATTTCCCCAGGCTGATCATTTTCTTTGGAATTCATTCCCATTCTTCAGAATAAATTAAAATTAATTACCCAGATTAAAAAGGATTATATTTACATTTCTTCACTATAGCATGCAATGTATTTTTCACATTTATTTTTTCAATATATGTTTTTGTTATTTAAGATTAAAATATAATTACATCATCTTCCCTTACACTTTCCTCCATTCAGCGCTTCGTTTGTAAACACAACCCCTTGTTCTCTCTCAAATTTATAGTATCTTTTTCTTTCATCATTGTTAACACACACACACACACACACACACACACACACACACACACTCCCAAAACATTTGTTCAGTCTATATAATGTTACTTGTATATATATGATTTCTCTCAGCTGGCAATATGCTCTTATATAATCAGTTAAAGAAGGGAAGGAATTTTTTGTGAGACTACATCTCCTAGAAATGTTGAAGGAACTATACTCATGAATTCTCAATAATGTGGTTACCTGAACAAAATCAGGTCAAGGATATACCAACAGACATGCTAACATGGAAAGGGGAATATTTTCACATTTTTAATTGATTTTAGATCCACAGATGTCTGTTACATTTTTAAATAATTCTAAAGAACACATCTTCTGAAGTCTTCTCCCTTACTCTGTGTCTTACTGCCAAGTTTTCCATTCAGAAACAACTTTTTTCATCCTCTCCCCTTTATACTCTTCCTGAGACACTCCATATTCCAGCAAGTGTGTGTGTGTGTATGTGTGTGTGTGTGTGTGTGTGTGTGTGTGTGTGTGCATGTACATGTGAAGCACTGAATTTTTCTTTCTACCTACAACTGAAATCCTTTGTTTGGAAGTAAGTTTGCTATGCTCAAATGTTTATTTTGGTATAAATTCATCCTTTCCGAAATGTTAGCCCATGAGATCATGAAGCCTTTTGAATAGATGCCTTAACAGAAGGGTATTAACCAAAAGAGAATAAAATGGAGGAAGTAAGGTATAAACAGAAAACAAAAGCATGAAGGCTGTATGTGGCTTATTGCTGGAAAACTGGAAAACATCAATTGGTCTCTCTAGACAGAAACAGAGGTATTATGTTAGAAGAGAGGGTGAGAATCAGAATTGAATGGGAATGAAGTTATGACAAAACTGAGTTTAATTTTTCCCAACTCATCCATAATATACTCTTAAGGGTATTGCAGTAAATTGTGTGGTATGCACAATACAATTACAAATGAAAATGGGAAGCAAAAAAGGTCAATGATAATTATTAATAAAAATAATAAATAAAAGTCTATTATTGTGTGAAACAGTCAGCATGTGACCATTTACAGACCCTCCATTCCCAGTGATATTATTATCAGAGGTGGAACCCCACAATTATCCATGAACCATGCCAATAAGAATGACAATTAAGGAATGAGTGAAAATTAATTTGCTTGTCTATGGAAATTAACAAGAAGAAAGTGATGAAATTATATAGAGAGATAATTCAAAACTCGTTTCATGTGTAAACTTACTCAAAGATGAAGGGGAAAGCTGAAAGTTTTAATTTCTTTCCCCTTTAAATTCTGATATACAAAAGCAATATTCACGGTCAAAGGACAAATTATTAATGTCAGCCAGCCAGTTGGTCAGTTAGTTTTATCTGAATGTCCTGATTGCAATCTTGGAGAAATCCTTTTCTGCTTACTAAGTTTTGTCAGGGGTCTAGTTTCTGTTTTGTCAGCAATTCTGTCTTTTGTTTGTTTGTTTGTTCTTGAGATATGATCTCAATATAAGATTCAAGCTGTGTTCGATCCTGTGATTCTCACACCTGGTCTGCCTGTACTGAGATAACAGATATGCTTGAATCCTTGTAAGGTCTCACTCTTCCTCCTTCACCACAGGTCACTGTGAGGCTGTACCTGTGACAAATTCCATGACTGCTTCTCCTCTCTCTTGTTCTATTTCCAATAACGTGTCTAAAGTGAAACTGATTGTCATTTCCTCATCTGTCTGTCCAATTGGTGTTTACAAATAATTAACATTCTTGGACCAAATTTTAAAAAGCCTTTCATGAGATCTGATTCCCACTTATGTCTCCAGCTTGCTCATTTATTTCTCCCTACTTTCTCACTTTTTTGTTCCGGCTAACTTGCTTTGCATCCAGGTAGTCTCTCCCCACTTGTTTTTATGCCAGATTCCACAGGGTTCCCAGGCTCTTCCAGTGGGTACTGACTTGTACATTCACTGGACTTCAGCTTGGATGGAGAACTTTCATGAGCACTCAGAGATCACCGTGGTGTTCCTTCTCTGTGCTCTCATGGCATGCATCAACTCCTAATTATCTTTTACTTTGGAATGGTAACAATGTCACCAAAAGCTCCCAGGGCTTGGATCTTTGCAGTGACAGGATTTAGCTGAAGTCCTAACAGATGACAAGTTTCTTATTATTGTTTAAATAAAAATAGAAAAAAACACAAGCAGCTATATAAATTGGGTACTCACTTTATATCAGAACCAAAGATAACAAATATTGTGTGTATCTGTTAATATTTATTTTTCAAAGTATCTTTATGAAATAGATATTATCACATATGTTTATATAAGAAAAAACATGGGCACAGAGAATTAAATCGTTTGTCAGCATCAAATAACTAATGCTGACTTGAAGGCTGAACCCATGTCTCTTAGATACAGAATTCTATTCTAGTAGACTATATTATATCTTTTTTTTCACACAACTATATAAAACTTTGAGTTACACTAGTTTGACTCAACTCCAGGCAAGCTTGAAGACTCCAGGAAATATGCCAACTGCCACCTTAAATATGTACATTGACTGTAGAAAGCATTGAAGATAACCCAGAAGAAATACGGGATGCTTTTACATTGTCATCTTTTTTTTCTTAGCAGTGTTTCAATAATATACATTTTCTCCAATTAGTTATTTCAGGATTTTAAATGTTGAAATGTTTTAGCTTCATGGTACTGAATTGAGGAGCATACTTTTTAAAAATTTTTTTTTACACTTATTGTGTTAAGGACTAAAGACAAAAGTTTTGAGCTGACAGTTGTCAAAAATATGCTATATATATAAGTAAAGGAATGCATAAATATTACCAACTTGATTGGTAAATTTTATATTAATTGTTAAATCTTACAACTACTTTGCATTTCACAATACTAACATAAGGCTTAGAGATCAGATCTAGTCTATAAATCTAAGTCTATTTAATTTTCCATCTACAAGTTAGAGGGTGTGGTAGTTTGGATGTAATTGATCCCCAGAAGCTCACAGGGAGTGGCACTATTGAGAGGTGTGGCTTTGTTGAAGTAGGTGTGGCCTTATTGAAGGAAGTTTGTCACCATGGATGCAGGCTTTGTGGTCTCTTTTGCTTAACCTTCCCTCAGTTTCCCAATCCACTTCCTGTTGCATTCTGATCAAGATACAGACAGCATCATATTTGCCTGTGAGCTGTCATATTCCCTTACATGATGGACTGAATCTCTGAACTGTAAGCTGCCACTTCAATTACAAGGTTTCCTTTTATAAGATTTGCCATGATCATGGTGTTTCTTCACAACAATAGAAACTCTAAAAAAGACAGAACTAAGTACCAGGAGTCTGGTATTGTGATAAGCCAGACCATGTTTTTGTTTGGAGTAATACGGATTTTGGTACTTTGAGTTAAGAAAGTAGTGGAATCCTTTAAGAACTGCTTAATGGGCCATAAAAGTAGGAACATGAAAGACAGTGGTGCTGAGTGTGATTTGATGAACTGTGGGGAATTTCCTCAAGACTTTTCAGAGGAGAATTTTAGTATGTTGCCTGAAGATCATTCTTGTGATATTTTGGTGAAGAATGTGGCTAGGTTGTTGTTGTTTCTTTTGCCCTGTTGGAATAGTCTGCCTGAGATTAAAGTGAAGAGTTTTGTATTAATTCCATTGGCAGAAGAAATCTCAAAAGAGCCTAGGATAGACTGTTGTGTGGTTATTAGTCATAACTCCAATGAAGATTTATAATGAAAAGGAGCAAGGTGAGAAAATATAAAAATAAAATAAATGGAATGAGATCTACATGAACAGCCTGGACACGAGTGGGGGTAGTGAAGGGCGAGGGTCGAGGGAAAGAGAGCTTGGGTGAGTGGGAGATCCCAGCTGGATCAACAACAGAGAGGGAGAACAAGGAATAGGAGACCATGGTAAATGAAGACCACATGAGAATAGGAAGAAACAAAGTGCTAGAAAGGCCCACAGAAATCCACAAAGATACCCCCACAACAGACTGCTGGCAATGGTCGAGAGACAGTCCGAACTGACCTACTCTGGTAATGGGATGGCCAAACACCCTAATTGTCGTGCTAGAAACCTCATCCAACTACTGAGGGATCTGGATGCAGAGATCCATGACTAGGCCCCAGGTGGATCTCTGGGAGTCCAATTAGCGAGAATGAGGAGGGTTTATATGAGCGAAAATTGTTGAGACCAAGGTCGGATAAAGCACAGAGACAAATAGCCAAACAAATGGAAACACATGAAATATGAACCAATGGCTGAGGGGTCACCAACTGGATCAGGCCCTCTGAGTGGGTGAGACAGTTGATTGGCCTGATCTGTTTGGGAGGCATCCAGGCAGTGGCACCGGGTCCTGTGCTCATTGCATGAGTCGGCTGTTTGAAACCTGGGGCCTATGCAGGGTCCCTTGGCTCGGCCTGGGAGGAGGGGACTGGACCTACCTGGACTGAGTCCACCAGGTTGATCTCAGTCTGTGGGGAAGGCTTTGCCCTGGAGGAGATTGGAATGGGGGGCGGGCTGGGGGGAAGGTGAGGGGGGCGGGAGGGGGGAAAACAAGGGAATCTGTGGCTGATATGTAGAACTGAATTGTATTGCAAAATAAAAATTAAAAAAAATAAATAAAAAAAATAAATAAAATGTACAGATTGAGAAAAGGGGCACCTGGAAGTAGAAGAGAGCTAAAACAAATGTTAAAGGAGATAAAGTGATTAAGAAATAGAATAAAGGGAGTGGCGACCACAAGGCAAGATCCCATGCAGTTAAGTTTCCAACTTGTGAAGGGAATTTAAGAAAAGCTTAGAGCCAGGTGTGGTGGAACACACCTTTAATCCCAGCACTGGGAAGACAAAGCCTAACCGGTCTCTGAGTTTAAGGCCAGCTTGTCTAGAGATGCAGTTTCAGGACAACCAAGTTTAGGCAGTGAAGGACAAAAGGCTAATGAAGATTTAATTGTACAAGGGGCCATATTCCAGCCACAGTAATCAGCAGACCTTGGCAGCTTTGGCCATGTGGTTCTTGAATTATGGATAGAAGAAAGGGGCTATAGAGTTCGTCCCCAAGACTAAGGAAAGCTGCTGAGACCAGGCATGTGTCAGGGGTGTCCCTGAATGGAGGCCTTTTTGTGAAGCTGTGAATTTGACATCTGGATTGCCTTGGAGACTCCAAGATGTTGGAGATGCTAGAGCTGTAGGATACTTGCCAAGGAAAGCTACTAACAGGGAGTGGAACCATTCCAAGAGAAAAAAGTATGTTGCAGTCAACAGAGCTGAATGGAGTTGGAGATCTGAAGAGTGTTTCAGTATCAGGCAGGGAGAAGAAGAATTTAGAGTTGGCCCAGCTGGTTTTTGGTCTTGCTTTGGCCCAGTATTTTCTTGTTATGCTCCTTTCCCTATGTTGGGAATAGTAATGTATATCCTGTGTCATTATATGTTGGAAGTATATGATCTATTTTTTTTATTTTTATTTTATAGGCAATTTCATTTAAGAGATTGCATGAAACTCAGAAGAGACTTTGAACTTCAGATGTTGAAACATTGTTGAGACTGTGATAGACCATGGGGACTTCTAAAGTTGGACTAAATGCATTTTGCATTATGATATTGTTATAAGCTTATGGGGGCCAGTGAGTAGAATGTGGTAGTTTGAATGTAACTGGCCCGATAAGCTGATAGGGACTGACACTATTCGGAGGTGCAGCATTGTTGGAGTAGATGTGGCCTGGTTGAAGGAAATGACACTGTGGGGGCAGGATTTGAGGTAGGTCTCTTTTACTTAAGCTGTTCTTAGTGTCCCAGTACATTTCCTGTTGTCTTCTAATCAAGATATAGCCAGCACCATGTCGCCTTCATGCAGCCATACTACCCTCCATGATAATAGACTGAACCTCTGAAGTGTAACCTGCCATCTCAATTAAATGTTTTCTTTTATAAGAGTTGTTGTGGTCATGGGGAAATCAATTGATAAATAACTATTGGAAAAGAATCTGTAGAGTGAAATTTCAAGAAAATTGTGAAAAACTCATTTTAAAACACTATTCAAAATTCAGAGGAAAGATCCCCTATTGTGAGCGAGAGCTTCTGTCTATCCATGAGTCTTCAGTGTGTAAGGGTTTTAGAGGTAGAAAACAGCCTGTCAAACTCTGTCAGAAATGAGTATTAATAATATTCTCTCCAAGAAATAATACAACTAAAATTGTATTAAATTTACTATGGATCTCATGACTCTTATGACTCCTGTATTTTCTATTCTCCCGAATTTCAATTTTATATCTCATAAAGATTATTACAAAGGTAAAAGAAAATAAAGACAATTTCAGATATGTTTTAAGATATATCCTTTTGAGTCCTATGAATAAATTCATTGGGCAAAATTTTCCTCCAGAATTAACTACAACAAAATAATCTTAGTAATGGTGTCTATCACCTGTTAGTTCTTTTATGAATCAAAGGTGAAACTAAACATTTATATGCATTATTACATAAAACAGGATTCTCTCATGTGCTCATAAAGCACAGATCATCCTCATTTGGCACACAGGACGCTGAACATCCTATGTGAGTTCACAGAGCCTAGAACTAATGTATAAGTATTTCTACCAACTTGTAGAAACAACAAGTTTGATATTACTACCAAACTGATCAGACTTTCTTCCTTGGTACCTATAAGATTTTTGCTTTGCAAAAA